>NW_019646475.1:119602-120013 GCF_002806865.2 Cucurbita pepo subsp. pepo
AAAAAAAAAAAGTTAATTCCTTATTGTATTCTTACCACATTTGAGTTTGCTTTATTTTTTATAAAATTACCCCGGTTTTTCCATAAGTGGGGAAAATTATATCTACTATCTGTTTCCTCTTTTTGTAAAATATCTTAGAGTTGGGCATTCCGGTGCAATCATTTCTCAAACAAGAAATATTCTCAACGTTAGAGAAGATAAGGGAAGACCACCTGAACCAAGCGAACGAGAGAGACATAAACTCATCCTATCTATACCACATTGCAGGGACATCTTCAAATAATTTCGATCAAAGTGGAAGAAATTAATAAATAAGTAGTGTATAGGTTCAATTACCTTAACAAATCTTAATATTCTAATTCATTAAAACTAATACCCCATATCAAATTTTAAAGAAAGAAAAAACACACA
>NW_019646475.1:126084-130560 GCF_002806865.2 Cucurbita pepo subsp. pepo
GTTTTGTATTCTTGCTTTTCTCTTTTTTAAAAACGATTTTATCATCCTATCTTCTTTTTTAAAGACTTAGCACAAGTATTGTATGCTTTCACATACCTAATCGAATCGTAATATTATAATTTCTTAAAACTAATACACCATATCAAATTTTCAAGATTGAAAAAGAATACACATTTATTTTAATATCATAACCGAACCTTCCAATTCATGGATATATCGATTCCTTATATTGATTTAGGCAGCCATATGTAGAAAATATCATACAATGTGGGTCTTGGAAGATTGATCCATTGATGGTATTAAATAGTGTAGCAAAGAAGAACGACATTAGAAGGGACAATGCAAGTGTTGAAAATGAATTCATTTTGTAAATATTCGAATACTTGTTGTTTCACTTTTATACTTGCAAAATTAGTTTTAATGTTCAACGGCACCCGATCTGTTATATTGGGGTGGGTGACCAAATATTACGTGCTTACTTATCGAATTATTTTATTTATTTTAATAAGTATTATATTTATTCACAAAAACAACTCATATCGTTAACCATCCGTCTTACGTGTTATTGAGTGTAATGCTATGAACTTTTAACTTTTAAAGCTAACGAATAAGGGTGGGTTTCAATATTTTATATTCTTATCACAAACGAGGGCAATTATGGACCCATTTGATGACGCATTCTCATTTATTGTTTATAATAAAAATGGAATTAATTATTTTATTTAGTGGAAAATATATGTTTGAAAATAATTACGGGTTATTATTCTCTAAAATTTTGAATTAAAAACGTAAAAAGTATAATATGGAAATTAATTTTACGTTAAGGTCGTGCAAGTGTCCTTCAAATAGTCTAATTCTCATAGCTTCTCATGGCCTAGTTCAACTAGGCTTTCATCTTGTCGTCATATCTCATCACTCGACTCCTCAAATCATATTTATCCATCGGAATTTTGTACATGATCCTAAGATAAATTGGTTAAATCTTTACTAGTCCCTAAGTCGTACATTTACGTATCATAAATATGTGAGGTCCACTATTTTCTGATAATAATTTTCATGCAACACCAAACATAGTTATTTGATTTCGAGCACAGTAAACAAAACCTTAAACCAAAAGGCCTTTAAGAAATTTAGATAAGCTAAATAAGATTCATTTGAGATGGTTCTTGGTTTTTTTATTAAAAAATCAAACCATTTGATAACTATTTGAACACAATTCTCGTTTATTGTTCTTTCTAATTCAAAATTAATCAGAAATCTTAGGAACAACAATATCAAGTTTCTTGCTTTTCAGATTTCTTTTTAAATATTAAAGGTTTAAATTGTTATCTTTTCATGTATGATAAATTGCAAAATGGCTTAATATGGTATGTTGGTATTTCCCTCCTCTAATATGTCATTTCTTAATAAAAATGTTTATATTATTACCTTATCATTTATGACACATTGTAAGGTGTCTTTAATATCACATCTTTGTATTATCCTTTCCTTAAATAAACCGAACGTTTTCTATTAATTTCTCCCAAACTTGAAAAAAATAAAGAAATGAAAAACCTTTTTTACTTGACTATGCGACTTCATTAGACCTTAGGCAAGGTTCTTCTTCTCTAACCGAACATAACTTATGCAGAAACTAAGCTTTGTTCAATAATACATGTATCCTGTATGAGTATACGTTCACTTGATAGCAATATTAACCGACTTGCCTCTACTCTCAGCCAAGTTCGAAGGCTCGACTTTACCTTTACTCTAGGCCCAAAATCTTTCGAATGCCATATTGCATCTCATACAGTTGTTTTGATTGTCAATCAGGACCAAAATAAGTTCAAAATTCTTAATATCATAACTTATGTCGGTAGCATTTATAATTCATTTATCATATCAAGCTTCAAAAAAAGAAAAAAAAATAATATGGAAACAAACAGCATGTCAAGAACATTTATTTATTTCAATATTAAAATCCAACTTTCCAGTTTGAATATATTGATCATTTACGTGACCACTCATAGCAAATTTGATAATTCTTGGTTTTATAGTTGAACAGGCAGATATTTTGCTCCCTCACGTACCACGAACATAGAGTATTTACGCAATTGTTTCTATCTCTCTTATCTATGTAGATATCGAAGTAATGAAATGAGCCAGGCCATTGGAAGGAACAGTAAAACAATGTTGATTGCCATAAATTTGGACGAAAGCTGAACTCGTAGCTGTCCGACGGTGTCAGCTTGTGGACTCCCAAATCATCATCGCCAGATTTGCAGTGTAAAGTGAGCTGATTGTTAGCTTTTAGAGCATTTGTTATCTTGACGAAAATCCTTGGGTTTTGCCATATTGATTCTTGGACGGTATTGAGTTGGTAAGCGAAGAACAATGGAATTAAGAGAGAAATGGCAAGGGTTGGAAATGAATTCATTTTGAAGTATGAGAATACTTGTGCTTGGTTTGTTTCACTTTTATACTTGCAAAATTAGTTTTAATTGTTAACGGCTCCCATGATCCGTTGTATTGGAATGGGTGACCAAATATTGCGTGCTTACTTATCGATTGTTTTATTTATTGTTATTAGTATTTTAGTTATTTACAAAAACAACCCATAAGAGCGATCGTTAATCATCCGTCGATAACTGTAACGCATATTCTTGAGTGTAATGTTACAGACCTTTAACTTTAAAGCTGATGACAAGGGTAGGTTTCGGTGTTTTGTATTCTTGTCACATAGGAGGGCAATTATGGAACTGTTTGGTAA
This sequence comes from Cucurbita pepo subsp. pepo, assembly GCF_002806865.2. Lineage (NCBI taxonomy): Eukaryota > Viridiplantae > Streptophyta > Magnoliopsida > Cucurbitales > Cucurbitaceae > Cucurbita > Cucurbita pepo. Next base: position 128,834 of record NW_019646475.1, read on the forward strand.
ACCGTTCTTATTTATTGTTCAAAATAAAGTAGAACCATGTTTGATAACGGATTTTTTAATTAAAAAAATATACTTTTCGAACGCATTATTAGTTATTGTATAGAGGAATTTAAACTTGTGATATTGTCAATAGTATTATTTCATGACCATTTAAATTACGATGAGGTTGAAATTAATTGAATTTTTGTTGATATTATACTAGAAATAAATTTACGTAAGTAGTATAAATTTTCAATTAAAAACCTAAAAGTATAATATAGATGGGTCCTTCACCTAGTCTAGTTCTTATAGTTTCTCATGACCTAGTCGAACCGTACTTTTATCTGGTCATTATATCTCATCACTCGGCTCCTCAAATCAGATTTATCCATCGGAATTTTGTACATAATCCTACGATCAATTGGTTAACTCTTTACTAATTGCTATGTCATACATCTATGTATCACGAATATGTGAGCCCACTCTTTTCTGGTAACATTTTCCATGCAACAGAAAACATAATTATTTGACTCCCAAATATCATAAAAAAAAACCTTAAACCAAATGCCTCTAAAAGATCTAGATCAGGTTCATTTGAGATAGTTTTTGTTTTTTTTTTTTTTTTTTTTTTAAGGAAAAATGGAAATTCCAAAAGTTCTAATTAAATGGTTCAATTTTTTTTATGTCGGGTATTTCCCTCCTCTCCTATGTCATTTATTAATTGAAAATGTTTATATTATTACCTTATGATATATGACACATTGTAAAATGTCTTTTAAATCATATCTTTGTATTATACTTTCCTTAAATAGATGGAACGTTTTCTAATAATTTCACTCAAAGTTAGGAAAAATATATGGTACGTTCGACTTTGTGGCTTCATTGGACCTTTGCCATGGTTATTCTTCGTTAACTGAACATAACTTATGCAGAATCTAAATTTTGTTCAATCATACATGTAGCCTATACGTGCACATGTTCACTCGATAGTAATTGTAACGGATCGACTGCCCTCTAATCTAGGCTAAGTCCTAAGGCTCGACCTTACCTTTATTCTAGGCCAAAACTCTTGGAAAGTAATGTCGCATCTCGTATAGTAGTCTTTTATATCATATCTTTATATTATCCTTTCCTTAAATAAACCGAACATTTTTTTATTAATTTCTCTCAAAGTTGGAAACAATAAATAAATGAAAAAACCTTTTTTACTTGACTTTGCGGCTTCATTAGACCTTAGGCACGGTTCTTCTTCGCTAACAGAACATAACTTATGCAGAAACTAAGCTTCTTTATGACACATGTAGCCAGTATGAGTATATGTTCACTTGATAGAAATTCTAACCGACTTGCCTCTACTCCCAGCCAAGTCCGAAGGCTCGACTTTACCTTTACTCTAGACCCAAAATCCTTCGAATGCCATATTGCGTCTCATATGGTTGTTTTTATTGTCAATCACGACCAAAATAAGTTAACAATTCTTAATATCATAACTTATGTCCGGATCGTTTATAATTCATTTATACTAATCATATCAAGCTTCAAAAAAGAAATGTTATTGGAAATTGAAATGTTGTATAAGGGAGATGTAGTATAAAGAAAGCTTATTGGACATTTAAATATATCTAAATTATATGTTTAGTCCATCACAAACTTTCAACTTTATATCTACTTGTCCATAAACTTGGTAGAATGTCTAATAGGTCTCTAAATTTTCATTGTTTTAGTTCAACATTTCAGGAGTAAGAAAT
>NW_019646476.1:0-548 GCF_002806865.2 Cucurbita pepo subsp. pepo
GTATATTTTCTTTGATGGCTTCCATATGAGAATACCACTGAATTGGCTTCCATATTTTCTTAATTCATTTCGCTCAGTCTCTTTGTAGATTTGGAAGAAGGCATTTATTTTTGAAGAGTTGGTAGTTGACATAAAATCTGCTTTCAAAAGTTCTTTGTCTATCTGGAAATCAGCTGTAATGACATTTAGTTGGCTTTCGTAGACGGATTGAGTATCCATATCCGTATGGGTTGGAGGCCTTGAGCCATCTTCATAGTGGATTGACGCCCTTTTTGATCATAACTGACCTCTTTTACCTTTAAGGGGTCATACATTGACCTTGATATTCCTGAAGTACTTGGTCTAGAACTCAGGAATTCCTTTACTTTCGACTCTGACGAAGGTTCTTCGCTGAATTTTATTTCAACGCTTCCATCGTCATGTTCGATGATTTGAACTGGGTTTTGAGATTCTTTCCTNTCTGGTCATTTGATCCCAAGAAAGTGTTTTTGGGACAGTCACTGATGATTTTCCAATATTTGCTTCTATGAGCATAGTCGATCCTTTTG
>NW_019646476.1:1581-9592 GCF_002806865.2 Cucurbita pepo subsp. pepo
TGAGAATTTGATGCATGATCTTTGAGTAAAATTGAAGGTTGAAATTTGGTAGATAGTTTTAGGATCTACCTTTGGAATAGTCCAATTTTTGTGTTGATCTCGATTCTGACAATCTGATATTCTTGATTGACAGTATTTGAGATGGTGAGATTTTCTCCCCTTCGATGTTCATTTGAACTTTCTTCTTCATCGGTAGAGCATTTGAGATGGCTTGATTTTCTGAGCTTTCTAAGAAATTCGTTCATAAGATAGATAAGATAAGAGTAGGATGATTTTTCTCTGAATTGTTCAATTGATATTCAAGAGAGAGCTATCGGCCGATCGATGCCCTCTTTACATTAATGAAGTCCTTTTATAGACTTCGAATTTGATCCTAAATTTGAAAAACGTCAACTAAGAGATAAGATCGAATCTAACAGGACAGGACCCCTGCAAGATCTGTTTTCCTAAAAGACATAAAGTAAACTATTAATTTAAAAGACTAATAATTTATCGACATTGATAATTGGCATGTGAGCCTTCACTGTGTGGCTGACAAGTTGTCAATCTTTGTTTTGTCTCTGATAAAGTTGTCAGGTTGTAGATAAGATTTTCTTCAGAATTTTTCATATGACTAAGCACCCAAGCTTGCCAACGGACTTACTGCGCTTCCCGCGTCTTACCACCTGGAACACAAGGGCTATTCGCTCAGCTATCACATACTCCAAATTCTTCTGAATTTCATATCTTCCTCCTGGTTTCTGTGACATCGCTCTTAAAGATCGAGTAACTCCTCATCCCTCACGAAAATTAAGAGGCTCTGATACCAGATGTCAGCTTAATGACTTGAGCCCTTACGATTTACATGAGCTCTATCATCCTAGCTTAATTAATATATTTAATACATTTTTACATAGATGTACATAGATGTATGTACCAGAGGCAAACGTCACGTGCTGTGGAGAGACCAACGGCAATAAGAATGGCTTCCTCAGTGAGAGAAGAGAGTAGGAGCCAGAGAAGTTCTTGATCGACTGCTTTTCATGCCAAATATTTTGTGTTAAGTGTTGAGGAGGTTTCTGGTTCAAAGCAAGGTGGTGGAACCATAGTTCCATCAACATAGCTCAACATGTCTTTACTATCAGGAGAGGGATAAGTTGGTTTTTTCAAAGAAGATAATTGGAAGAAGAAATTTTGATGGCGATCATATGGATTAGATTATTGAAAGAAAGAAGATGATAAGAGAATTCGAAAGTCATTTTTACTAAACTCCATAGAAGTTAGGCTCTGAGATTTTTATCTTGTTAAACTGTGCTACACCCTCAGTTGGGATTTTGTTTCCCATCACTCTCATGTCGAGGTTTAATCTGGTACTTAGATTCGCAACTTCAGTTGTGACCACTCCAAGGGTTGTTCTCAAATCTTTAGAAAAATCTGAGACCATATGAATGATCCCTTGTTGGGCATTGTCTAAGGCAATCATTTAATGTTACTTTAATTTGAAATTAATTATACAAATTAATTGTTGAATTAAAATCAAGAAAGTCAAAATGTTGACTTCATCTAATGGAAAAAAATGAGGTGTTAAAATTTGGTTTAACCAAACTTGCATGCTTGCCAAATAAACCCCACAAGTTTGAGTGGAATATTCCGTGTCAAAATTTGGTTAATTCAAACATGCATGCTTGCCACATAATTCCAAACATTTGAGTGGAATTTTGAGTGTCAAAATTTGGTGAACTCAAATTTGCATGAACATGCAAACATGACTCTTTAAATAGAGTGACCATGNATTCCGTGTCAAAATTTGGTTAATTCAAACATGCATGCTTGCCACATAATTCCAAACATTTGAGTGGAATTTTGAGTGTCAAAATTTGGTGAACTCAAATTTGCATGAACATGCAAACATGACTCTTTAAATAGAGTGATCATGGTACATGGAAGGTCTTCTTCTTCTTGGTGAAAAACCTTGAGAAAAAACTCTCACAAACACTCTCTTCATATATACAAAATCCCTCCCAAGTTTAGTCACTCACCGGATTCCACAATCCCGTTCTAAGGCCGGAGGATAGTGGAGAAGACACTAGTGGTGGTTCGAAACCGGTTCGTGAGGAAAAAGAAATTTGAACTACAAAAGGTTAGTATTCAAACTCATTAAGTTTTAATACTTATGAACATGCTAGTTATTTACTATAATTGATGTTCTAAAAGTGCCTAAGATCCAAATTGCTTCCGCATGTGTTATATTAACACCATCAATTGGTATCAGAGCAAGTTTTAGGCACTTTATTTACATTAATTTGATCATGGTGGGTACCATTTCATGAATGAAATTTGTGGTTGCTAAAGTGGATGGTTTTGGTTTTGGCATTTTTTTTATGCTTCCATTTGATACAATTATTGTAATAAGCCTAATGTGTATGGGCTTTAATGAATGAAGAAAGGTCTGTAATTTTTATGGAGTCATTAGAGTCCATTTTAGGTTGTAATTGATCAAAAATGAAGAGATAGCAAGCTGAATCGAAGAAGATGGAAGAGGCAGTTCGGGTGTTTTTTCTGTCGTTGGGGTCCGATTCAACGTTTTTAAGGGTTGGTTCGCCCAGTTCTTGATCCTCGGGAGTGGCTCAAGTTATTTTTAATTATTAATGAAATAATTTAGTTAATTGCTTGCTTTAAAATGCCAAAACCAACCCACTTTAGTGTGTTTAATTAATTATGCATTATGAATGTATGTTTTAATTAAATAGAAAATGTATATGCATAAAGTATGTCATATAGATTTAAAATCCCACCATAGGCTAAGCATGTTTCATGCATTCCAAGTATGTTATAAGTGTTATAATGTATAGTATGCATGTCTTAGGGTTCCATGAGTGATAGATATAAATTGTTATATTATTGCATGGAATGGATGATTATATAAATTGTTATATAAAGCATGTTATAGGTTATTTTCAACGTCATAAAATGAGGTAGACGTTAAAATCTATAATAAAGATAAGTGCATGCTCACTAAGGGTTAAGAACCGAGCACGATCAATTTTAACAGTTAAAAGGGGTCGATGTCTTATAAAATTGCGGTTACGAGAAAGCTCACCTGGCACGATCTTGTCTAAGGCTGAAGGTACTTAAGTTGACGGTTTACGGAACACCTACTACCTGGAGATCGGACCAGTACTTGAGCTTAGTTAGCCCAGTTTTATGAGCATGCTTAAGTGATGTAAGATTTAGAAAAATCACCTAGACTTAAGTTATATTTAATTAGCCGGAATATACTTAAGTAATGAGTATACCCAACCATCTAAAATACTTAGTGGGAGGAAAAAGGTGTATAAGATACATCGTTTTCTCTTCACGCTCTCTGTAAAATTCACACAGTGAGATTCATGCTCGGCCTCGTGTCGCCCTGGGAGCGTCCTCCATTCGGAAGGTATTTGCATGAGTCAATAACAAGGTGAATTGAGAAAGTATTTATAGTAAGTGGGAGAAGGAAGTCAACACGTCCTATGGTCTCCACCACTAGGTTGCACCGTGAGATTCCCATGTTCCGCCTGCATGTTGCCCTAGAGCAACTACCCATTCGGAGGGTCGTAACATGGGAGTCGGAACAACGCAAACTCCAGAAATGGATAGGATTTCTTAGGTCCATTCCCAACTTTGGCTTTTTCATTCGATAGCGTTGTTGGGACCGATTTCTGAGGTCTGAAATTGGTGGGTCACACTTGCGAAGAATTACTAAGAGTTAGTATATTCTTGACCAAAATAGCGATAACTAAAACACTATAGGAACAAGAGTTATTCTGGGATTAGTGTTTAAGTCAAGAATGTCTTGGTTTAGTGAATGAGTGATTGACTGCCCCTCGGTAGCAGTTGCTCTAACTCACTAAAGTATCGTTGCAAATTAATAATGATTTGGGTACATTATTACATTTGCTAAAACTGATTGGATTAAACAGGATTAAGTCAAAATCACTAATAGAATTTTCTTTATATCACAGCATGACAAACTCAATAGTACAATTACTCGCTTCTGAGAAATTAAACGGCGACAACTACACAACTTGGAAATCAAACCTAAACACAATACTGGTCATTGATGATTTAAAGTTTGTTTTAACTGAGGAGTGTCCTCCAAACCCAAACTCAAATGCAAACCGAACAGCTCGGGATGCATATGACAGATGGATAAAGGCAAATGACAAAGCCCGAGTGTACATTCTAGCCAGCATATCTGATGTTTTGGCTAAGAAACACGATGTTATGGGTACTGCTAAAGAGATTATGGAATCTCTAAAAGGGATGTTTGGACAACCGTCCTTCTCCCTTAGACATGAAGCCATAAAATACATTTACAACTGCCGTATGAAAGAAGGGACCTCAGTTAGAGAACATGTCCTGGACATGATGGTCCATTTCAATGTGGCAGAAGAAAATGAAGCTGTCATTGATGAGAAGAGTCAAGTCAGTTTTATCATGATGTCTCTTCCGAAGAGCTTCTTCCAGTTCCGCACCAATGTGGTTATGAACAAAATAGAATATAACTTGACTGCTCTTCTCAATGAGCTACAGACTTATCAGTCCCTCTTAACAAACAAGGGACAAACAGGAGAAGCAAATGTTGCTATCTCCAAGAAATTACTACGAGGATCGTCCTCCAAAAATAAGTCTGGACCTTCAACTTCTAAAAGTGTTTTGATGAAGAAGAAGGGAAAAGGGAAAAATAAGATTCCTACTAACCGCAAGAACAAGGTTCAAAAAGTAGATAAAGGAAAATGTTTCCATTGCAACGAAAACGGGCACTGGAAGAGAAACTGCCCAAAATACCTTGCAGAGAAGAAAGCCGAAAAGACACAACAAGGTAAATATGATTTACTCGTTGTAGAAATGTGTTTAGTAGAGTATGACAACTCAACTTGGATACTAGATTCAGGGGCGACTAATCATATTTGTTCTTTTTACCAGGAAACTAGCTCCTGGAGAATGCTTGCGGACGGCGAGATAACACTCAGGGTTGGAACAGGAGAGGTTGTCTCAGCAAGATCAGTAGGAAATTTAAAGTTGTTTTTTGGAGATAGATTCATTATATTAGATAATGTACTTTTTGTTCCTGGAATGAAAAGAAATCTAATATCCATCTCTTGTTTATTAGAACAGTTGTATAAAGTATCTTTTGAAATCAATGAAGTGTTCATTTGCAAAAGAGGTATTCATATTTGTTCTGCAAAACTAGAAAACAACTTATATATGTTAAAACCGAGCAAAACAAAAGCTATTTTAAATATTGAGATGTTTAAAACAGCTGAAACTCAAAATAAGCGACAAAAGATTTCTCCTAATACCTATCTTTGGCACTTAAGACTAGGCCACATTAATCTCAATAGGATTGAGAGATTGGTTAAAAGAGGACTTCTAAATAAGTTAGAAGACAATTCTTTACCTCCATGTGAGTCTTGTCTTGAGGGTAAAATGACTAAACGATCATTTTGCGAAAAAGGCTATAGAGCCAAAGAAACCTTAGAACTCGTGCATACAGATCTCTGTGGTCCAATGAATGTCAAAGCACGAGGAGGGTATGAATATTTCATCAGTTTTATTGATGATTATTCAAGGTATGGCTATCTTTACCTAATGCATCACAAGTCGGAAGCTCTTGAAAAATTCAGAGAGTATAAGACTGAGGTTGAGAATCTATTAGGTAAAACTATTAAAACACTTCGATCAGATCGAGGAGGAGAGTACATGGATTTAAGATTTCAGGACTATATGATAGAACATGGAATAAGGTCTCAACTCTCAGCCCCTGGTGTGCCTCAACAAAATGGTGTATCAGAAAGGAGAAATAGAACTCTATTGGACATGGTTCGGTCCATGATGAGTTTCGCTCAATTACCCGATCCGTTTTGGGGATATGCAGTGGAGACTGCTACATACATTTTGAACATGGTTCCTACTAAGAGTGTTTCAGAAACACCTTATGAGTTATGGAAAGGGCGTAAAGGTAGTTTACGTCACTTCAGAATTTGGGGATGTCCAGCACATGTGTTGTTGCAAAATCCCAAGAAATTAGAACGTCGTTCAAAATTATGTCTATTCGTAGGATACCCCAAAGAGACGAAAGGTGGTTTGTTTTATGATCCTCAAGAAAATAGAGTGTTTGTATCAACGAACGCTACATTCTTAGAGGAAGATCACGTAAGAAATCATCAACCTCGTAGCAAACTAGTATTAAGTGAGATTTCTAAAGAAGTTACTGATAAAACAACAAGAGTTGTTGATCAAGCTGGTCGTTCAACCAGAGTTGTTGATGGAGCTGACACTTCTGGTCAATCACATCCTTCTCAAAAGTTGAGAATGCCTCGACGTAGTGGGAGGGTTATAACTCAACCCGATCGTTACTTGGGTTTGATAGAAACTCAAGTCATCATACCTGATGATGGCGTTGAGGATCCATTGTCCTATAAACAGGCAATGAATGATGTTGATAGAGATCAGTGGATTAAAGCCATGAATCTTGAAATGGAGTCAATGTACTTCAATTCAGTCTGGGAACTTGTAGATCAACCAGATGGGGTAAAACCTATTGGTTGCAAATGGATCTCCAAGAGGAAACGATAACAAGCTTGTAAGGTACAGACCTTTAAAGCTCGACTTGTAGCAAAAGGTTATACCTAAAGAGAGGGGGTGGACTATGAAGAAACCTTCTCTCCCGTTGCTATGCTTAAATCAATTAGAATACTCTTGTCCATTGCCACATTTTATGATTATGAAATTTTGCAAATGGATGTCAAGATTGCCTTTCTAAACGGGAATCTTGAGGAGAGTATCTATATGGCTCAACTAGAGGGGTTCATCGAACAGGATAACGAGCAAAAGGTTTGCAAGCTTAAAAGATCCATTTATGGGTTGAAACAAGCATCTCGGTCTTGGATTATAAGGTTTGATACTGCTATCAAATCTTATGGCTTTAAACAGAATGTTCACGAACCTTGTATTTACAAGAAGATAGTCAACTCTACAGTAGTTTTCCTGGTGTTGTACGTTATGTGGGATTTCTAATTGACATTAAGCATTGGCTAGCGACACAATTCTAAATGAAAGATTTGAGAGAGGCTCAATTTGTTCTTAGAATCCAAATTGTTTGGAATCGCAAGAACAAAACACTAGCATTGTTTTAGGCATCGTACATCGACAAAATATTGGTTCGATATAAGATGCAGGACTCCAAGAAAGAATTATTACCTTTGAGGTACGGAGTTCATTTGTCGAAGGAACAAAGTCCTAAGACACCTCAAGAAGTTGAGGATATGAGACATATTCCCTATGCATCAGGAGTCGGTAGTCTGATGTATGCCATGTTGTGTACCCAATCCGACATATACTATGTTGTGGGAATTATCAGCAGATATCAGTCCAATCCGGGACATGCTCATTGGACTGCCGTTAAAAATATTCTCATGTATCTTAGGAGAACGAGGAACTATATGCTAATGTACGACGCTAAGGATCTGATCCTTATAGGGTACACTAACTCATATTTTCAGACCGATATCTATTCGAGAAAATCGACATCACATAGGGAGATTGTGCAACGAGGAGATGTGATAGTCACAAAGATAGCTTCAGAGCACAACATTGTTGATCCATTTACGAAGCCCCTCACGACTAAAGTGTTTGAAGGGCACCTAGTGAGTCTAGGACTACGAGCTATGTAATCTAGGGCAAGTGGGAGAAAAAACATGGGTACGTGATGCCCTAGTTTATTGTATTTATGTCTTCCTCTCTACTCAACATAAAACCCCACTAGAGTTTTAGTCCAAGTGGGAGTTTGTTGGGTTTTATGTCCTAAAACTCATAGTTTGTAAACAAAAACATATTATATTTTCAATAAAATTATTATTATTATTATTGATGTTTATTTAGTAAAGATCGATATTGAATAAAGTAAATTTTACGATCATTAATTTAAATCCAATAAACTAAAAATACTCTGCCTATAGTATGATTACTTGAACTATATGTAGAGACATAA
>NW_019646476.1:16264-16997 GCF_002806865.2 Cucurbita pepo subsp. pepo
TGATATGGAAATCAACCCAAGGGAAAGTATGGAACGGATTACCTTGATGATCAAGATCAAGAGTAAAGAAAACTCGTTTCTAAACTCGTGATTCGAATCACTCCACAAGAGGTTTGATCAATACCACTTGAATGACTCTACATGCAAGTTCTAAACACAAGAATTTGTAAAGAAAGTTTATCTCTCAACAAAGCTAAAATAGAAATTGTATTATTGATTCCAAAATCTGATGTCTAAGAAAAGAAGGCTTTATATAGCCTTTACAAACCTTAACCTATGTGATACATAACTCCAAAATTTAATGGGCTAGTAAATGAGAAATAATCATAACCTCCATATTAAAATGGCTAGTTAATGGTGGAATATAGTAACCTAGGTGGGTTACAATATAACCTTAACTCCTATATTTAAAACTAGCTTAAATATGACCACAAATAGTTAAACTATAATTAAATAATACAAATAATAAAATGTGCTTATTAGTCATCCTTGGACTATTTGATAAATTCAGCGGAGTTCATTAAATACAACTTAAAGTGCATTTAATTCATCTCTGTCTTAAAGCTCAACTTTGCATAACATATAAGGGAGGTCTCCAACGTCTTCTAGAATTTCCTTTGATGAGCTCACCATAGCTTGAATATAACTGTATAAGGTTTGTTGTAGCTTCTTGGCTCTCGTCCTTGTAATTGGACCTTGAGGTATGGAAATTCCTTGGTCGTTGTTCATATCA
>NW_019646476.1:17768-36264 GCF_002806865.2 Cucurbita pepo subsp. pepo
AAGCTCAACTTTGCATAACATATAAGGGAGGTCTCCAACGTCTTCTAGAATTTCCTTTGATGAGCTCACCATAGCTTGAATATAACTGTATAAGGTTTGTTGTAGCTTCTTGGCTCTCGTCCTTGTAATTGGACCTTGAGGTATGAAAATTCCTTGGTCGTGGTTCATATCAGACTTATTCAGATGCTGACTGGGCTGGTTGAACCGATACTCGTCGTTCTACATCCATTTATTCTATTTATCTTGTTTACAATCTCGTTTTTTGGTGTGCCAAAAAGCAACCTACTGTCTCATCTCTTGAAATGTCTAAACTAACCGAAGGGCCATAAAAACAACATGAATGCATCTACCCTAGCTTCGATTCCATGGTTTCCACAGCGTCGGCGTCATCCATGCAAAGGTACCTTACCTTTACCTAAAAATAAAAATTTTGCGTAACTTTAGTATTTTAAGAAAATTTAGTAAGTAACCCCATGGTTGAGGCCAGAAATGCCTACACAAGCAATTATGGTGGGACTTATTCTTTTAAAAAATCATAACATGGCTTTGGCCTCCGCTTTCCAATTCAGGTAGGGTTGGACGTGCAGTACTTCCTCACACATGGGCCACACACATGCCTATGAACCCACCAAGTGAGCTGTATACATACCCCAAGCTTGGTTCGTCGAGCTAGCGCACGCTAGCACTGTGGACAGCAAGGAGGGAGATAAAATATGTTACGTGCAGAGACACAGTGCATGTGTCATTCATATAATCATCAAATCATCCAACCAAACCAACATTAAGGTCCCTTACCTGAGTAACTTAACTTAAAGTCAGTAATTTATCCGTGGAGCTAGTTCGGATCTGTCACTTGAAATTCAAGTCAACTTGCGTGAGTTCACAACATCGAGTTAAAATATGTTTGAGTGATTTAATCTACCTAATCTTCATAATTAAACCTCTAATTTAGCTTAGAATATTTTAAATTTGCCAAACAGTGATCGTACTTATCTGGCACAACATCGAGTCATCGGGTCTGGTTGGGTTGGGCTTGGAGTCTGGCATATCTAGGCCAAAGGTTATTTGTTTGATTTTGGTGTGTCTGTGATTGCGTTGGATCGGAAATGGATGGGTTGAAGGCTATTGGATTTTATCGAAGCCTATCACAAGTTTTGGTCCAAACCTGTTGTCTAGGCGCTACCTCTAAAGATCAGGTTCGGTGTCTAGCTTTGCTTTCCAAGCTTCAAACTTGGATTTTGGCAAATTCCTTTTGATTTTTTATTTATTTATTTAATTTTCTTGCTTTNAAAAAAAAAAAAAAAAAAAAAAAAAAAAAAAAAAAAAAAAAAAAAAAAAAAAAAAAAAAAAAAAAAAAAAGTCTAATTTTGCACCGTAAACTTCGAGAACACTTAGCTATTTTTTATATTTAATTTTTCTAGGATTATCTAACATTTTTCCTAAAGTCAAAATGGGAAGAGTGGTAAGACATTACAAGTAAATAATTTTGATATTTAATTTCTAATCTCACATCATAAATTTCTAGAATACACGGTTAATCCATGACATTTTATTTTCTAAACTAAAACGTAAATTATTTCAACTAAGATCTAAAAATTGCAATCAAGTTTACACAATTGACTCGAAGAAAGATTTAAGAACATGACTTGGAAGCAACTATAGAAATCAAGGAGAGTACCTAACACGTTCTAAAGGCTATGCCAAAATACCAACGCAAAACGTGGGTCCCAGTCCAATACAATAGACACTTGAACTCCATGCAATCTAACGATTTCCCTCATGTTTAACTATGCCCAATTATCTTCCGTGTAGGTGATCTTACTAGGTAGAAAGTGTGCCAATTTGGTCAATCTATTGAAGATCACCCATATCATTGTATACCCTTTCAACATTCAGGTAGACTTACAATAAAGTCTATAGCTATATTGTCTCACTTTCACTCCAGCACGCTCAGAGGTTGCAACAATCCTGACGTTCTCTATCTTGGTGTCTTCACCGGTTGGCATACTAAGCTCACAAACCTGTGTTTCAAATCTTGGAAACTCGCTTCACATGCCTCGATCCACACAAACGGAACGGCCTTCCTAGTCAAATACATCAGCAGTGAGGCTGTAATGGCAAAATCTTATACAAAATACCTATAGTACTGATAAGGCAACTCTAATCCTCAGCCCAATGATCAAGCTTTTGTTGAAGCAAGAACCCTTGAATCAAAGTAATTAACACCTTCTTATACGAAATTTGGATCAACCAAGAGACAAGGCTAGAATTAGATTACCTCTTATGATCAAAGATCTAGAAGCAAGGTTTGGAAACCTTGTTCTAAATTGAGTCACTCCACAATCGAACTTGACCGAGGCGTGATTGAATGGCTCGGGTGCAATTCTACCACAAGAATTGCTTGAAACTTACAATTTACTTGTTACTTTCTACGTGTGGCATTGTATACTTGCACTTATTCTTGTGAACTTTACACCATTTTACTATATATCTTCACGAGTGATCAATGTCCTAAAAAATGAGACCTTTCATAACAAAAATTCGCACCTAGAGTTTTTGGCATACAACTTGTTCTCCCTCAAAATTGTCAGGACTTTCTGGAGGACTTCCTAGATCGTTTTAGAATACACAAGGATGTCATCTATGAACGTGATAACAAACGTTTCAGACACCCCTTGAACACTCAGTTCATCAACTCCATGAACATGACATGGGCATTGATGAGTCCAAAATACATGACCAGAGATTCATAATGACCGTATCTAAATGTTGAATGACAAATTTTCCAAACCAAGAATTTCATAAACTTGGAAAGGACGAATAACCACGTACTATACTTACAAATGATGAGGTCCCAAACAAAAATTAACCATCGTATGCTTGACATGGATTTGTTCACATCTATTGGCGCCAGATTGGAGTTCTTGACACGTGTGACTTTTACCGACACCATATATATAGCATTGCCAGAAAGTTTTTACCAACGCATCCATGATAGTGTCTCGATGTAAGGGTTATCATATCCCAATTAATTAGTTTGAAGACATTGTTTAAATTTTAAAATTTTGAGAATAAAATTTGATTAGAATTGAACCTTTTATCTCATAAAAGATAACCATCGTTTTTATTCATAAAATTATTTATTGGAATTGAATGAAAGTCACATTTACATCATTTCCAATGACACATTAATTTGAAGGCGTTGAGATTTTTTAGTGTTACATCATTTCCAATACATTAATTTGAAGACATCGAGAGAACAAGATACAATAGAATTCACCTTGGTCTCCACCTGCCCAAGTACAGTTACGATGAACGCATTGATCACTAAACCAGTTTCCTTTCTCTGTCCAGAAAACATCACCAGTAACTTGTCCATATTTACTGTTAAAATGACACCAAAACAATGTAGAACGCCAAAAAAATTCTTTAAAACTTTAGTTATAATTATCTCCGGTGCCTCCAACATTGATGACATGTCCGCCCAGATCGTTATCTTTCAACTTGTAGTGAACCACAAAAGTTGAATCGGCCATCAAATTCAAAAAGGTCACTTAACAATTGGAGGTTGCATCTTGGATGATGACAGTGTGACTTGCACCTTGAATGCTGCTAAACACGACTTAATCTTATTGTTTGGTTTCAAAGCAATCAATATGATTAAAGATAATATACTAAGAGACTTCATTTTTTTTTTTCTTTGAAATTGCTCACTTTTTTTTTACACAACTTGTTTTGATTTTGCCTCGTGTGTATATATATATAGCCAAATTGAGTACCTATACCGTTACTTGTATGTACCTATTGAAAAAGTTGTGAAATTTTATTTTATTTAATGGCCTTTATGACCACAAATCATCTAATTATTGATTGATATTTTAAAATTGTAAACAACTCATTTAATAAGTTTTTAAAGCCGTGGATCACAAGAGATCTTCTATTTATTGACGAGAATTTCAAAATTATAAATAAGTTTTTATTTACTAGGAATAGAATAATATGAATAGAATAATATGAACACAGTTACCAAAGGTAATGTCACCCTAACTTTCTTGCATGGTTTATTTAAATGTATATATAATATGTCTAGTGAGACCATTCATTCTCCGTTTGAATCTAAGATATGATATGCTATTTAGATGAAATTTTGTTTTATCTCTCTAGGAGCGGAAATTTTGAATGACAAATTTTCTAAACCAAGAATTTCATAAACTTGGAAATGAAGAATTACCTCATACTATACTTACAAATGATGAGGTCCCAACAAAAACGGTATTCTTTCACTTCTCTTTCTCAATCACTACTGAACTAGATGGTTAACCATTGTATGCTTGACATGGATTTGTTCACATCTATTGGTGCCAGATTCGAGTCCGTGACATGTGTGAGTTTTACCGACGCCATATATATAGCATTGCCAGAAAGCTTTGACCGATGCATTCATGATAGTGTCTCGACGTAAGGGCTATCATATCCCAACTAATTAGTTTGAAGACATTGTTCAAATTTTCAAATTTTGAGAATCAAATTTGATTAGAATTGAACATTTTACCTCAGAAAAAGAGGACGATCCTTTTTATTCATAAAATTATTTATTGGAATTGAATGGAAGTCCCATTTACATCACTTCCAACAATACATTAATTTGAAGGAATTGAGAGATCAAGATACAAGTAAATACCTTGGTTTCCACCTGCCCAAGTGCTGTTACGATGAACACATTGATCACTAAACCAGTTCCTTTTCTCTGTCCAGAAAATATCACGGTAACTTGTGCATATTTACTGCTAAAATGGCACAAAAACAATGTAGAATGCCAAAATTTTTCTTTAAAACTCTAATTGTAATTATCTTGAGTGCGAGATGCTCACTCTGATCATCATCCTTTGACTTGCAATGAACAATTAGAGTTGAAGCAGTCATCTCATTTACAAAAGTCAGTTTCCATTGGGTGAAACTTCATCATATTATTCGATGTCAAAGCAACCAACACGATTAAACAGAATATGCTTAGAGACTTCATTTTCTTCTCGAAGATTGCTCACCTTTTTTTACAAACATATTTGGATTCTATCTCTTTTTATATATATATATATATATATATATATATATATATATATATATATTTACCCAAACGGAGGCCATGCATAGTTATATTTTAACCACAATTAATTGAAAGTGTAGAGTAAATTTTGGTTATTAAAGCATACTTCCTATCTTAGGGGTAAAAGTTAAGGTAACCAATGTGTCTTACCTAACTCATAATATATGATTAAATATTTTAAAATGGAGTGATTGGCCTCAATATTGTGGTCACAAATATAATTATACAATATACATATTATCTAAATATTGAACTCAAAATATTGTTCTAATCATGGTATAGATTTTTAGGTAAAATTGTAATTAAAATTTTATTTTTATGATTGTTCTGTTTTTCCATCTAAAAAAGTATGATTTGAACTTTTCTAAATACTTTTATCAAAAAACACATTTTCGACAAAATAATAATAATAATAATGTTGGCCTCTGCATCGGTAGAACCTTGTGAGAGAAGAGGTTGTATGCCTACACAAGAAACGATCACATTTGTTAGCGACATGCCGGAAGCATTGTCGTACATAGCTTTTGTCAATGTTTTATACCTTGCTTCAACGAAGGTCTCTATTGAAGCATCTATGAGAACGCTTCGATAGAAAGTGACCTCATATGTTATTGTCATGATTATTACTTAATAATGGATAGAAAGTACAACTTATCGCTATTAAGTCGAACATGAGAAGTTTTGATGAAGGAGAGCTCTTTGTAAATTGTGGTGCATTATACGTCGGTGTCACTATTACCCTTTTTATTTCAATAAATATTAAAGAGATGAATTTTGAACCATAAATAAATAACGAGTATCTTTATTCGCAGCTTAGGATTGACGAGATAATGCAATTGAAGAATGGATTACATCATTTCCAATGATACATTAAGTTGTTGGTGTTGGTAGGATTATAATGCAAGGAAATGCCTTGATTTCCGGCTGTCCAAATGCAGTTATGATCAACACATTGATCAGTAAGCCAACTTTGTTGCTTTGGCCAGAAAACATCACCAGTAGCTTGGCCATGTTTGCTGCTAAAATTGCACCAAAACAATGTTGTTTGCAAAAGATTTTCTTTAAAGCTCCAATTTTAATTTCCTTCAGCATTGATGACATGCTCGCCCAGATCGTTATCTTTCGACTTGCAGTGAACAACCAGAGTTGAATACGTCATCGAATTCAAAATGATCACTTGCTAATGGGACAGTACAGGTTGCATCTTGGATGCTGACAATCTAGTTTGCATCTTGGATGCTCCTAAACATGACTTAATCATATTGTTTGGTTCCAAAGCAATCAATAGGGTTAAACAAAATATGCTTAGAGACTTCATTTTCTTCTTGAGATCGCCCACCCTTTTTTAAAAATGTATTTGCATTCTATCTCTTATATATATATATATATATATATACATACATATAGCCACACTGAGGTGGTAGGTAGTTATTTTTTAACCACAATTAGTTAAAAGTGTGTGGTAAATTTTAGTTATTACACCATATCTTCCATGACACGTGTAAAAGGTACGGTCACCTAAACTTTCTTAATTCGGCAGGTCCATTACTTTGAAAAACCTTTAAACAATCACAATTTTTTTTTTCACAAAATTTTGAAATTGAAGAAAAATATCAGAAATAATATTTAAATTTGTTTCAAAGAAAAATATCAAAGAAATCATATTTAAATTTGTTTCAAAGAAATCATATTTAAATTTTAAAGGGTTAAGCCAACTGAATCGAGAATAATCATCAATAAAAATAACATAGTAAAGAAAACCCGAATTTGTTTTGATGGGGGAAGGTCCCCAAAGATCAAAATAAATAAGATCTAGCACGTTAGATGACCTACATTCATTGCGAGAATAGAGCAATCAATGATTTTTCGCAAGCTGCCAAATACTACAAAATGCTCACCTTGCGGAAGCCTTGGCAAGCTGCCAAGTACTACAAAAGGCTTCAGCAAGGTCGAACGTACTGTTGGTTGCAGCGGTTAGCATAATGGCCCTCCGTTCGACATATTTCACAACGAGGTGGTGGACAACCGTGACTTGAGTTTGTTTGTCCTCGGTTGGAAGAGTTATTTTTGGTGGAATAAGAACAACCTCGCTGGTTTCTAGAGGAATCATGGTGGCTTCAATGGGTGCAACTACGATTAATGGCTGTGAATGTCGTAGGAATGGAGTCAGAAAACTAAGGAGAGCACTGGAACAACTCAAAGCTTTCAGCTTTTGAGACTAAATCTGTAAAATAGAGGAGAGGGGTGAGAACCATTTGAGAAGTAGAAAAAGTTGAAAAATTGGTGCCGAGTCCACAAAGGAACCAGTACATTTTATCGATGTCCTAGACAAGTCTACCAATGGCATGAAGTTGGTCACAAATTGTTTTGAAGGTACGAGCATACTCAGCAACATGTTTGGTGTCATGTTTCATCAGCTGCAAGTCATCCTTGAGTCTCAGTTCACGAACTTTCATAGTTACCAACACGAGCCAAATGTCACGTGCAGTGGAGAGACCAACGACGATAAGAATGGATTCCTCGGTGAGAGAAGAAAGTAGGAGACAGAGAAGTCGTTGATCGACTACTTTTCATGACAAATATTTTCTGTTAAGTGTTGAGAAGGTTTCTGGTTCAAAGCGAGGTGGTGGAACCATAGTTCCATCAACATAGCCCAACATGTCTTGACTATCAGGAGAGGGATAAATTGACTATCATATGGATTAAAGTATTGAAAGGAAAAAGATGATAAGAGAGTTCGGAAGCAATTGAGAAGAAAGGATCAATGTTGTTAAATTGAAGGGGCTCTGATACCATGAGAGTATTTGCTACAACCACCCCACGTAGATGGTGATGAAAGTTCTCTATTTATAAACATTTTCAAAATAGAGAACTATGGTAAATTACAAATGATATGGAATGGACCATAGATGGATACAATATATTTGCCTGTAATAAAAGGGAAAATATGATACCTACGATAAGCGTAAATAGAACGCATATATCTAGATATTTGCCTAAAATAAATGGTCTATCATAATAGGGTAAACCATAATTTAAGGCTAAATATCCTTAACAACTTCTCCCACCTATAAGTGAGTTTGGTCAATAATTTTTATTTTCACCGCTCGTAGACACCTGGTTCCGTCCTATCTGTTTTGGAGTTCATTGATACTAAGATCAAACAATCATTCAGCAATAGCATAGACCGTGGATAGGTTCTGAACTCTCTGTTCGTAGAGCTTGGTTTTCGCCCAAGACTTTGGAACCTCAATAAAACTGAAGATCTTGTCTATCTCGGACATATCACGGATATCTAACATATGTTCAGAAAACTGCTTAACATAGTCTTGGATACTGCCCGTATGACTCAGCTTTCTTAACTTCCTTCTTGCGATTATCTCGACATTCTCTAGGAAGAACTGAGAGCGAAGTTACTTCTTTCAAGCTATACCAATTGTCCACAGTACATTGACAATCTTGAATGTCCATGTACTTGGACCTCCACCACAACTTTGCATCGTCGGTTAGATGCATTGTTGTCAACGTGACCTTCGCTTCTTCTGCCACGATATTTGTGGTTGGAAGTAATGTCTGGGATAAAAAATAAAGTTCTCTAGAGCCTTGGCATTTTGAACCCCATAGAAGTTAGGCTCAGAGATTTTTATCTTGTTAAACTATGCTACACCCTCAGTTGGGGTTTGGTTTCCCATCACTCTCATGTTGAGGTTTAATCTGGTGCTTAGATTCGCCACTTCAACCTTGACCACAACAAGCGTTGTTCTCAATTCTTTAGAAAAATCTGAGACCATATGAATGATCCCTTGTTGGGCATTGTCTAAGGCTTCGACACGTTCTTCCGTTTGGCAACCAAGCCCGTCGAGTTATCCCTACGTTCGAAGCCACCAGCATTTTTGGCCTTGTCTTATAGGGCCTCGACCCTAGTCAGGATCCTAGTCAGTAATTCGCGGACAGGCCTTGCCTCAAGGTGGTCTGTCATCTCATCGATTCTTTCAGCTTTAGCGGCAATCTCATTCATTCAAGATTCCATCCAAAAGGCCTATTCCATCAGGAATTTCACTCATGTAGAGTAATTGTTTTTCGATTTCAGCTAATCGATCAACCTGGTTCTTGTCAATTATTTTGTTACGGACATGTTTGTGTAATACTTTCCAGAGAGCTGACTTGGCTCTGATACCACTTGTCACAATCGCACTATTGGAGTAGTGGAACAGCGATTGTGGGGCACTTGTTCTATTCTAGCGAACAAGTGAGCCGTAAAAAATTCAAGCACTGCATACAACGTCGATGTATGTTTGGGCCTCGAGTCACGTGTGAGGAAAATGTTTTAGAAAACATGAGCGAGAAAATACATTTGAAAACGATTTGAAAGAATTGAAGAAAACAGCGTTACATGACTATAAGCAAATAAAGGAACAGGTGACAACTAGTCATGTCCCTATACTACATTTCGGGGCATTTACCTCTGGTGGGTGTAGACATGATTTTGATGAACGATCATACACCCTCATATTGACAGAACATGAAAATAGTAAAGACATATCTAAGATGAAAGCATGCAAAAGGGGTTTGGAATGGGCATGAGGCTATGGACAACACGTCCTAGACAAGCATGTCGGATATGGATTTATTGCACTATTTCTTGGTCTTGAAGCATGTCAAGTTGAATATGAGATTTTTATTTCGCAAAGAAAATATGTCAAAGATATTATGAGTAAATATAGTATGCTTAATTGTAACCGTGCAGTCACATCAACGAATATTAATGAGAAATTACAACATGAGGATGGAGCAGAAATGGTAGATGTTAGAAGGTTCAAAAGCTTGGTTGGCGGATTAATTTACTTAATGCACACACGACCCGACATTGCATTTACTGTTAGTATTATTTCTAGGTTTATGGAACATCCTTCAAAGGTTCATTATGGAGAAAGAAAAAGAGTTTTACCTTATGTTGTCGGAACTATGGTGTAATAGCCCCCCCAAAAAAAAATCATAAATAAAGAAATAAACCAATAAAAATTATTATAAAAAATAATAATAAATAAATGAAAAGAAACAACCTTTTCCCCCACCTCTCCACTAACCTTTCATCCCTTCCTACAATTATCCCTCCTCAACACATACTTATGCCAAAAAGTAAAAGTAGTTAAAAAAGAAAAAAAAAACAAACAAACAAAAATATGTCAGATTTGAGAGAAAAGTAAAATGGCTTTCAACAAGTAGATTGCAGATTTAGAGATTTTGGTCCGTTATTATTGTAAAATCCTATCTCAGATTTCCTTTCATGTATAGATATGGTTATAAGAAATTAATTTAGGATCAGATCTTCCTCCCTTTATTAAATATTTTACCCGATCATATAATAATCAAATCTTATTTTTGTCTTATAAATTGTAAGATTAGGCCAGCAATCTATTAAAATTTGCCAATAATATCTGTTTTGAAAATAAATACTAAAGGGGAGTAATGTTTATTTAGAGAATGTAAATCTATTTACACAATCATAAGTGAGGTGGGAAGATTGAGGAAAGATTTGGTGAGTAGAATTTAAAAATAAAATCGAAAACATCAGGACAAGAAACTCCATCAAATTTTGTCCATTGTCGAGTAACAATAAATTCCCTACAAAAGTAATAATAGAAAATAAGATATTCAGTGAAAATATGATATATATACACACAACATTTCAAGACTTTTAACAATGGACCAAGGTAGATAAGATAATTTTATAGAGTTCAAACTTGAAACTGATGTCATGGGTTCACATAGGTTGACTTGGATTTCAAAGGACGGAATCGAACTTTCATTAAAGATATATTCGTGACAACGACTTATGCTAACCAGGTAAGTGGCCTTACTATCGGCATGGTTATATTTGATGTTGACACGTGCCCCATGGTTCTGCACGGGTCATATATACTAATATGTATGAATTATATTATGTTTATGTTATGTTATAATGTGAATTGTATGATAATAATTATGGTACGATGTATTCAAGGATATGTTTGAGATAGGATACGAGAATGATGCACAAAACAAAATCTAACGATAGGAGTAAGATACGTTCATGAAACGTTAAGGTTAGGTTACATACTGGAGTGCTATGGATATGGGAGATTGATGAAAGAATATGATTAGGATATGGGTAGAAAGGGATACGTTTGTGATAGATTGATAGAACGATAGCGTTAGAATACGTTCCTGTGATGATATGACTAAGGTACGTTCAGTAACGATATGACTGTGATAGGTATAAGAATGTTTAGGCTATGATAAGTTAGGGAACGATATTACCACAAAGTTTTTACGATATGACATGTTTATGATACGATATATTGTGATGTGATATGTTATTTTTAAATTGTTTTGTGTGATCATTGAGATAATTGTTGTATGAATTGCACGTTATGAAACGGCATAATAAAAGCATGGAGCGTTATGTTATGTTTTCTAAATTGTATGTACACAGCATGTTATGAATGACATGATATCATGGTAAATGAAATGAAATGTAATCCCGTTAGGATTATGTATGATACGTAGACCGAAAAATGAGAAATGACATTGATAAGAATCAAACCTGTCGCATTAGCCACTCAAGCACATCAACATTTGTTAAAAAAAACTATTTTTAATTTCATAAGTTATGTAAAAGTCAAATGGTCAATTTGACTTATTCTTTTGTGGAGATTAAAGGGGATCGGGAATAAATCCCTCCACAAACGTCTTTTCTCGGGAGACTATAAATACCCACAATATGTTATGTAAAATTCAGATTCGTGGATGAATGTAATTCAGATCTCAAATTGAGACGTTTCCCTTAGAAATTCGAGCATCATATTTGTCATTTCTAAGTTTCAAGCAATTCTTGTGGTGGAATTGCACCCGAGCCATTCAATAAAGCCTTGATCAAGTTCGATTGTGGAGTGACTCAATTTAGAACAAGGTTTCCAAATCTTGCTTCTAGATCTTCGATCATAAGAAGTAATCTAATTCTAACCTTATCTCTTGGTTGATCCAAATTTCGTTTAAGGAGGTGTTAATTACTTTGATTCAAGGGTTATTGCTTCAACAAAAGCTTGGATCGTTGGGCTGAGGATTAGGGGTTGCCTTATCAATTTGGTATCAGAGCATTGGTTGCATCTTTGTGGCCGACTCTAGAATTGATTTTATCTTTAATTTCCGCTATTGTTTATCGTTTCTTTAAATCTGTCATTTATTTTCTTATTGCCATTTCCATCGTTCTTCATTATCTTTCTATTTTGTTCTTATCGTCTCTTAAAGATCATATGATAAGATAATGAATTGACAAGGGGAATAAGATTCAGATTACCTTGTTGATCTAATATCTCAAGGCAAGAACATTGTTTGAGATTCGAATCACTCCATAAGCAAGATCGATCATGTCTAGCTTGAATGATTCTTGTTGATCAAATATCTCAACGCAAGAACACTTGATTGAGATTCGAATCACTCTAGAAGCAAAATTGATCATGTCGAGCTTGAATGATTCTACATGCAACCTAAACTACATAGAATTGCAAAGAAACTTAGCCATTGGCTAAAGAAAAGCACAAATGCTTCTTTCTATATTTTCCAAGTCTACCTACAAATACAACCTACATGGCTTTATATAGCCTCAAAATGAAACTACTAAAGGCATTCCAAGAGTTGTAACATTCATACTTGGCCATAATTAGCCATGATGTAATTGTAACCTAAAGTAAATAAAAACTCTTAAACTACATTAATGAAATACAATAACTCTAAATTGTAATCCACCCAAAATTTATCACATGAAACTTCATTCTTCTTCAATGTGGCATGAATTGAAATACTTTTGATGATTTCAACAATATTTTCTTCACATCTTCATGGAAGCATATTGTATGATTGATGTCTCTTGGTTCATATCATCATATTTAGATCTTGAAAAAAAAAATTCTTATCATATTGTTCTTAATAAATCCTTATCATTAAACCATTTGCACGTTTATTTGAAGATCAAATCAATTTCAATTCTCATTTTTCCCTAAAGCATATAAATCTGGAATTGTTGTGTTCGATCAACCATTCTCTTTGGAATTCTTTTTTTTCAGTGTGCAATTATATCCAAAAATATCTTTGTCTCTTATTTGTTTGTTCACTTCTTGTTTTATTTTGTTGTTACTTCATAATTAACTTATCTTGATTGCCTTGAATAGCTTGCTACCATCAAAATTGTTTTACCCATATATTAGCCTACCTTCGTGTGCATAAACACGAGTGTCCCTGAGTGTAAAATCAGTGAGTTGAGTGTCTGACGTTCTAAACATATTTCACTATTGTTTGTACAATCATGAACCAAGACGAGGAAAATGGAGGGGAGATCAATGATTTAGTTGAAGAAGTCCAGAAGAATGAGGAGGAACTGGAAGATGGGATTCATTTGGCACTTATAACAAGAAGACTTGTTAAAACTCAAGTTACGGAGAATGATGTTGATGATCAAAGATTATTTTGCACGACTCGTGTCTATTTGGCACTTATAACAAGAAGACTTGATTTATTGCACGATTCGTGTCTATTTATAAAAATTATTTTGAAATCTAGATATCATCAAATTAGAATGCACATAGGAGATGAATGGAAAACAACTTTCAATATTAAGTTTGGATTGTATGAATGGTTTGTTAACCCTTTTAGATTAACTAATGCTCCTAGTACACCTATGCGCTTAATATATAATGTTTTGAGAAAATATCTGAGAAAACATGTTTATATTGATGATATTATAATTTATTTGAAAATTTTGCTTGAGATCGTGGAGCATGTTAAATTAGTTTTGATTATACATAGAAAAGAGAAATTTAATTTTAATAAAGGTAGTTTTTGCATGAAAAAAGTTCACTCTATTGGTTTCATAGTTGGTAAAAGTAGAGTAGCATTAGATAGAGACAAAGTTAAATTCATTATGGATTTGCCAACACCAAAAAGTGCACGTAAAGTTCAGAGCTATCATGAGTTAGCTAACCTCTATAAGAGATTTATAAATGATTTTAGAACCATAACTAAACTATTGAATGACTTAGTGAAAAAGAATGTTGTTTTTAAATGGGGAGAAATGCAAGAGAATGCATTCAATTTGCTTAGGAAGAACTTAAGCAATGCATCATTATTTGTTTTGCCTAGCTTTTATAAAACTTTTGAAATTGGATGTGATGCATGTGGTTTGGTCATAAGTGCTGTTTTAATTCAAGATGGAAGCCGTTAGTGTATTTTAGTGAAAAACTAAATGGGGCAACATTGAAATACCCTACCTATCATAAAAAATTGTTTGTAGTTCATATATTGCATGTGCCGCAACACTACTTATGGCCTAGAGAATTTGTGATCCACTTTGATCCTGAAAACTTGAAGTATGTGAAGGGACAAAGCAAACTAAACCGTACACATGCAAAGTGGGTGGAATTTATTGAAACATTTTCGTATGTCATCAAGTATAACAAGGTAAGGATAATATGGTAGCTCATGTGTTATCTAAAAGGTACGATCTCTTTACTTCCCTTACTACAAAAATTCTTGGACTTGAGTATATTACCGAATTATATAGAGATGACCAAGATTTCAGAACTATTTATGCATCTTGTCTTGCAAAGAAAGCTATGGATGATTATTATTTGTTTCATAAATTTTTTATGCTTTGTATTCCTAAATGCTCTATAAAATATTTGCTTTTGAGAGAAGCACATGGCCGTGCCTTAATGGGACATCTCAGGATTAATAAAGTTTATAAGATGTTGCATAAACATTTCATTTGGCCAAAGATGAAGCACGATGTCCATAAATTTTGTAGCAAATGTTCTTAACGCAATGAAACTAAATGTACACTCATTTGAATGTATCTAACAAACCTTGGACTAATATATCTATGAAATTTGTTCTTGGTTGCATGCTGCTGATTTATTTTATGGATTTAATACAGTTTATGAAACAAAATTTAATATTTTTGTGAGTGAAGTAGGCAGATTTGATCAAAAAATTTCAAAAGGAGGTGAAAGAAAGAAGGTGATGATTTTTCTGATTGGACTAATATATCTATGAAATTTGTTCTTGGTTGCATGCTGCTGATTTATTTTATGGATTTAATACAGTTTATGAAACAAAATTTAATATTTTTGTGAGTGAAAGAGGCAGATTTGATCAAAATATTTCAAATGGAGGTGAAGGAAAGAAGGTGATGATTGTTGTGATTCGAGGACGAATCCTTTTGAAGAGGGGAAGATGATAAACATTTTTGTAATAGCCCAAAAATAAATAAAGAAATAAACAAATAAAAATAATTAAAAAAATAGTTAAAATAATAAAATAATAAAATAATAAATAAATAAATAAAAATTAAAAGAAGAAAAACATTTGGTAACCGATCCCTCCTCCTTCCTTCCATCTCTCACCACTGCTTCCCTAAAAATAAATCTGTCCACAAATCACGAATCTCTTTTCTGTAAAAACAATGCAGATATTCTCTTTTCTGTACAAACAATGCAGATTTACCGAGAATTCTTCCTTCCTACAAAAACAAATAGAAAAAGAAAACAAAAGATTTAAGCAGACTAGCTACGCTGGAGTAGATATGTCATTTGAAGAGGTCAGTATATTAAATCTTCCTTTTATTTTATTAAATAATATTAATTTGGTTACAATTATTTAGTTTTATATTGAAGATTAAATGAAAAGAATTCTATATGAGTTTAGGAAATCAAAACCAATTATATTTTAGATCTACTTTGTTGCACTGATTTAGATCTACTGAATTGTTGCAATGATTTAGGTTGTAATTTTATATGAATTATAGGAAAAGAATAAGAAAATAAGAAAAAAAAATGAGATAGAGATAGAAATACAGAACACTGTTAACTGAAAAAAAAAATAATAATAAAAATAAAAAGGGAAGATTTGGAGGTAAGAATAGATTAACGAAATTGAGTAATACCTTCTTAAAAATAATTACAGAACAAGAGGAAAGATTGAGGAAAGATTTGTTAAACAGGATTTAACAGTAAAACAGGAAATATCAGAGTGCAGTGAGCTTCTTTAAATTTTGTCTAACAGGAAATATCATAATTTTGTTAATATAACACATGCGGAAGCAATTTGGATCTTAGGCACTTTTAGAACATCAATTATTGTAAATTACTAGCATGTTCATAAGTATTAAAACTTAATGAGTTTAAATACTAACCTTTTGTAGTTCAAACTCCTTTTGCCTCACGAACCGGTTTCGAACCACCACTAGTGTCTTCTCCACTATTCTCTGGCCTTAGAACAGGATTGTGGAATCCGGTGAGTGACTAAACTTGGGAGGGATTTTGTATATGTGAAAGAGAGTGTTTGTGAGAGGTTTTTCATCAAGATGAAGAAAATCTTTTCCAAGTATCATGATCACTCTATTTAAAGAGTCAAGTTAAAATGCTCTATAAAATATTTGCTTTTGAGAGAAGCACATGGCCANAATTTTTTATGCTTTGTATTCCTAAATGCTCTATAAAATATTTGCTTTTGAGAGAAGCACATGGCCGTGCCTTAATGGGACATCTCAGGATTAATAAAGTTTATAAGATGTTGCATAAACATTTCATTTGGCCAAAGATGAAGCACGATGTCCATAAATTTTGTAGCAAATGTTCTTAACGCAATGAAACTAAATGTACACTCATTTGAATGTATCTAACAAACCTTGGACTAATATATCTATGAAATTTGTTCTTGGTTGCATGCTGCTGATTTATTTTATGGATTTAATACAGTTTATGAAACAAAGTTTAATATTTTTGTGAGTGAAGTAGGCCGATTTGATCAAAAAATTTCAAAAGGAGGTGAAAGAAAGAAGGTGATGATTTTTCTGATTGGACTAATATATCTATGAAATTTGTTCTTGGTTGCATGCTGCTGATTTATTTTATGGATTTAATACAGTTTATGAAACAAAATTTAATATTTTTGTGAGTGAAAGAGGCAGATTTGATCAAAATATTTCAAATGGAGGTGAAGGAAAGAAGGTGATGATTGTTGTGATTCGAGGACGAATCCTTTTGAAGAGGGGAAGATGATAAACATTTTTGTAATAGCCCAAAAATAAATAAAGAAATAAACAAATAAAAATAATTAAAAAAATAGTTAAAATAATAAAATAATAAAATAATAAATAAATAAATAAAAATTAAAAGAAGAAAAACATTTGGTAACCGATCCCTCCTCCTTCCTTCCATCTCTCACCACTGCTTCCCTAAAAATAAATCTGTCCACAAATCACGAATCTCTTTTCTGTAAAAACAATGCAGATATTCTCTTTTCTGTACAAACAATGCAGATTTACCGAGAATTCTTCCTTCCTACAAAAACAAATAGAAAAAGAAAACAAAAGATTTAAGCAGACTAGCTACGCTGGAGTAGATATGTCATTTGAAGAGGTCAGTATATTAAATCTTCCTTTTATTTTATTAAATAATATTAATTTGGTTACAATTATTTAGTTTTATATTGAAGATTAAATGAAAAGAATTCTATATGAGTTTAGGAAATCAAAACCAATTATATTTTAGATCTACTTTGTTGCACTGATTTAGATCTACTGAATTGTTGCAATGATTTAGGTTGTAATTTTATATGAATTATAGGAAAAGAATAAGAAAATAAGAAAAAAAAATGAGATAGAGATAGAAATACAGAACACTGTTAACTGAAAAAAAAAATAATAATAAAAATAAAAAGGGAAGATTTGGAGGTAAGAATAGATTAACGAAATTGAGTAATACCTTCTTAAAAATAATTACAGAACAAGAGGAAAGATTGAGGAAAGATTTGTTAAACAGGATTTAACAGTAAAACAGGAAATATCAGAGTGCAGTGAGCTTCTTTAAATTTTGTCTAACAGGAAATATCATAATTTTGTTAATATAACACATGCGGAAGCAATTTGGATCTTAGGCACTTTTAGAACATCAATTATTGTAAATTACTAGCATGTTCATAAGTATTAAAACTTAATGAGTTTAAATACTAACCTTTTGTAGTTCAAACTCCTTTTGCCTCACGAACCGGTTTCGAACCACCACTAGTGTCTTCTCCACTATTCTCTGGCCTTAGAACAGGATTGTGGAATCCGGTGAGTGACTAAACTTGGGAGGGATTTTGTATATGTGAAAGAGAGTGTTTGTGAGAGGTTTTTCATCAAGATGAAGAAAATCTTTTCCAAGTATCATGATCACTCTATTTAAAGAGTCAAGTTTGCATGTTCATGCAAACTTGAGATCACCAAATTTTGACACTTAAAATTCCACTCAAATGTTTGGGATTATGTGGCAAGCATGCATGTTTGAGTTAACCAAATTTTGACACTCAAAATTC
>NW_019646476.1:40062-41904 GCF_002806865.2 Cucurbita pepo subsp. pepo
TAAATGAAGTCTTCCGCATTCAATGTTTATGGTATGTATACAGTAGCGACCTTAAATTAAGTAGAAAATTTCGGGTCGTTACAATTTCAAAAGGAGGTGAAGGAAAGAAGGTGATGATTTTTCTGATTTGAGGACGAATCTTTTTGAAGAGGGAGAAGATGATAAACATTTCAAAAAGAGGTGAAGGAAAGAATGTGATTGTTCTGATTCGAGGACGAATCCTTTTGAAGAGGGGGAAGATGATAAACATTTCAAAAGGAGGTGAAGGAAAGAATGTGATTGTTCTGATTCGAGGACGAATCCTTTTGAAGAGGGGGAAGACGATAAACATTTCAAAAAGAGGTGAAAGAAAGAAGATGATGATTTTTCTGAACAAAATTCGAACCTACGCGCAAAGAGCTCAAAGAGCTCAATTGATTTCAAACTTATCGCATTAGCCACTCAAGCACATGAACATTTATTAAAATGAACTATTTTTAATTTCATAAATTATGTAAAAGTCAAATGGTCAATTTGACTTATTCTTTTCTGGAGATTAAAAGGGATCGGCAATAAATCCCATCCACAAACTTTTTTTGTCGGGAGACTATAAATACCCACAATATGTTATGTAAAAATCAGATTCGTGGATGAATGTAATTCAGATCTCAAATTGAGACATTTCCCTTAGAAATTGGAGCATCATATTTGCCATTTCTAAGTTCATCAATTCTTGGGGTAGAATTGCACCCGAGCCATTCAATCAAGTCTTGATCAAGTTTGATTGTGGAGTGACTCAATTTAGAACAAGGTTTCCAAATCTTGCTTCTAGATCTTCGATCATAATAGGTAATCTAATTCTAGCCTTATGTCTTGGTTGATTAAAATTTTGTATAAGGAGATGTTAATTACTTTGATTCAAGGGTTCTTGCTTCAACAAAAGCTTGGATCGTTGCGCTGCGGATTAGGGTTGCCTTATTAGACATGTTAAGCATGAAAGATGATAGCGAGGTTATATTCATTAATGATAAAAGTAGAAATATTGGGGACCTCATGCATTATGTGTGTTCATGCATTAGGAGGGATACCCCTATTCCATCACGAGGGTACGGACGCGTACATCCAATGGCAGGACAAAGATCGTTATGTTTTGCATAGCGCTGTCGTGACAGTTACTGGTTCTAACGAGTTCTGGCAAAGGGAGCGTCCTAGTGTATGCTCGCCCGACAAGTAAGGTGGCCCATGTGTGAGGTAGTACTGCACGTCCAACCCTACCTGAATTGGAAAGCGGAGCCCAAAGCCATGTTATGATAATTTTAAAAGAATAAGTCCCACCATGATTGCTTATGTAGGCATTTCTGACCTCAACCTTGGGGTTACTAAGTTTTCCTAAAATACTAAAGCTATGTGTTATTCTTATTTTTAGGTGAAGGCAAGGTACCCTTGCATGGATGACGTCGACGTTGTGGAAGCCATGGAATCGAAGCTAGGGTAGATGAATTCATGTTGTTTTTATGGCCCTTCGGTTAGTTTAGGCACTTCAAGAGATTAGACAGTAAGTTGCTTTTTGGCACTCCAAGAAACAAGATTGTTACCAAGATAAATAGAATAGGCGAATGTAGAACGATGAGTATAGGTTCAACCAGCCCAGTCAGCATGATAAGATAAGGAATCAATACAAGGGGAATAAGATTCGGATTACCTTGTTAATCGAATATCTCAAGGCAAGAACATTGTTTGAGATTCGAATCACTCCACAAGCAAGATCGATCATGTCTAGTTTGAATGATACATGCAACCTAAACTACATAGAATTGCAAAGAAACTTAGCCATTGGCTAAAGAAAAGCACAAATGCTTCTTT
>NW_019646476.1:42015-74995 GCF_002806865.2 Cucurbita pepo subsp. pepo
GAAGAAAATATTGTTGAAATTATCAAAAGATATTTCAATTCATGCTACATTGAAGAAGAATGAAGTTTCATGTCATAAATTTTGGGTGGATTACAATTTAGAGTTATTGTATTTCATTAATGTATTTTAAGAGGTTTTATTTACTTTAGGTTACAATTACATAATGGTTAATTATGGCCATTAAGTATGAATGTTACAACTCTTGGAATGCCTTTAATAGTTTCATTTTGAGGCTATATAAAGCCATGTATGTTGTATTTGTAAGAAGACTTGGAAAATATAGAAAAAAGCATTTGTGCTTTTCTTTAGCCAATAGCTAAGTTTCTTTGCAATTCTATGTAGTTTAGGTTGCATGTAGAATCATTCAAGCTCGACATGATCAATCTTGCTTGTGGAGTGATTCGAATCTCAAACAAGTGTTCTTGCCTTGAGATATTCGATCAACAAGAATCATTCAAGCTAGACATGATTGATCTTGCTTGTGGAGGGATTCGAATCTCAACCAATGTTCTTGCCTTGAGATATTCGATCAAGAAGGTAATCCAGCTCTAGTTACGAACAACCTGTGAAGGATCGCTTACATGGTTATATCAAATGGATAGAAATATATCTATAGTGAGGAGAGTGCAACTACTAGGCTATAGTTGAGTGTCCTAGTACTTAACAAATGTTGATTAAAAGGTTAATGAGTTTAACCAGTTAATCTCGGATCGTTGGAGCCCATGATCTGTAGGTTCATTAGGTCCCCTTGCTAGCTCATATCGGACTAAACCTTAGAACAGTGTGACGAGTGAGTTTGAAGTGTTCCAACTCAAATTAGAGAATATGCGCTAAATATATACGATATATTTAACTGCATTTTGATTTAATTACGAATTAAACAAAATGAGAGAATTGAAGATATTTAAATAAGATTTAAATATTTTAATTATGAATACGGATTCATAAAAAATATGTGCCGGAATTGATTGGGATTGGTATTTGATTTAATGTTAAATATTAATTAAATTGTTTAATTAATCATTTAATATTATTTTGATGTGGAATTAATTATTTAAATTAATTGGTGAATTAAAATAGGGAAAGTCAAAATATTGACTTCACTTAATGGAAAAATACATGTTTGAGTTAGTGGAATATTGAGTGTCAATATATGGTTTAACAAACTTGCATGTTTGCCAATAATCCCACAAATTTGAGTGGAATTTTGAGTGTCAAAATTTGGTTAATTTGAACTTGCATGCTTGCCACATAATCACACAAATTTGAGTGAAATTTTGAGTGACAAAATTTGGTAATCTCAAATTTGCATGAACATGCAAATATCACTCTATAAATACAGTGATCAAGGTACATGTAAAGTGTTTTTGTAAACCTTTGAGAAATTCTCTCAAAACTCTCTCTTTACATATATTAAATTCCTTTCAAATTTAGTCACTCGCTAGATTCCACAATCTCGTTCTAAGGTCAGAGAATAGTAGGGAAGACACTAGTGGTGGTTCGAAACTGGTTCGTGAGGAAAAAAGAATTTAAAATACAAAAGGTTAGTATTCAAACACATTGAGTTTTAATGCTTTTGAACATTGATAAGCGCCTACAATGCTGGAATTTGCAAAGCTAGAGGTCCTTCTAGAATCCTTGCAAAACGCTCACAGAGAAAGCTAACTTAACGGATTGATTCCAACCAAGAGCTGGTTAGAAGATGAATGACTCTTAGATCGAACTTGGAATCTATGATGGTCACTCTTAGATACCAAGACAATTCACTCCAGAATTAGCTTGATCAAAACTAATTCAATGAATCGGTTTAAACATCAAACCTAAAGCAAGGTTTGAAAAAGAATAACACCAAAAGGGTATCAAGAAAACACAAAGGTTTTTTCTGTATTCAACCAAAATCCCCCAAACATGAATATTACATGCCTTTAAATAGGCCCAGAAGATAACCCTAACAAAATAAAGTTCAGCCACCAACCACTAATAAATGCTAATAAATGCTATTAAATACAAATTGAAGAATATAAGGCAATTCATACAAACTATTAATAAATGCTATTAAATATAAAATGAAGCAAATAAGGCATTAATAATTTCCTTAATTGGTAATTCAACTACCAAAGGCAAGTCTTCTAATTACTTTCCAATATCAGCCACTCCATTATCTTCTTGATTTGATATGCTAATGCTATAAAGATTTTTGGGCTCAAAAGTCTTTGTTTCAACCGGTACACTAGCTAGCTTTTGAAGATGCAATGTATAGGCCTCTTGAATCTTCTTAACCTTGCTTCTTGTAATCGGTCCTTCGGGTACATGCACGTGATCAGTTGTTGGATTCATATCATCCCCCCTTTCTTTAAAAGGATTTGTCCTCAAATCAAATTCTTCGTTCTTTCCGGACAAGAATTGAATATTGTTTTTTTTTCCCCCTTTTTTTTTTCTCACCTTTACCTTAGTTTCTTCTCTCCACTGTTGTTCTTCAGATTCTTTTCTTTTCTTCTCTAATTTCAATTGGTCACAATGTACTTCATATGGAGACAATGGAAGTAAAGTAAATTTCTTCCCACACAAAGTAAAAGTATACTTGTTCATCAAACCATCAAATGTTACCTTTCTATCATATTGCCAAGGTCGGCCGAATAAGATGTCCCCCGCATGCATTGGTACGACATCACAAAGAACTTCATCTTTATATCTTCCAAGAGTAAAAGAAATAAGAGCTTGGGAGTTCACCTTAATTTCTTCTTTGTTTGTTAACCAATGAAGTTTGTATGGTTTTGGATGGGGATGGACAGAAAGTTGAAGTCTTTTTACAAGGAAGCTGCTTACCACATTTGTGCAACTTCCACTATCAATCACCAAGCTGCATGGATTTCCTTTGACCAAACATCTTGTGTGGAACAAGTTTTCCCTTTGATCTTCAAATTTCTCTTCCTTGATTTGAACATTGAGTACCCTTCTTGTGATCAAAGATATGGAATTACCTTCTTCAACATACTCATCATCATATGCTGCGATTTCTTCCACAAGCTGTGAGTCATGATCCTCACATTCATCATCTGAATCAAGTATACCATTCCTTATCACCATAACTTTTTTATTAACACACTCTTTGCTCATGTGTCCAAACCCTTTGCACTTCCAACATTGAATAGAACTAGACTTCTCCTTTACCGTCTTTGAAGCTTCATTCTTTTTACCAATGGAACTCTCAGCCTCCACTCTTTTAGCAGCCACAAACTTTTCTTTTGGTGACATTGATTCATTTCTATTCACAAAACTATCCTTGTTCCAAGTTTTAGAATTTGAAAAGGTGTTAGTTCGTGATGTGTACCTTTTTGAATGCTCTTTTTCTTCCTTCAATTGGTCTTCAATTTTGAGAGCATAATGATACATGTCTTCCAGATATGGTGGTGGATTTCTGTCAACAAGATGAGCAATTTCTCGATTCAAACCTCCAAGGAATCTAGACATGGTATCTTCTTCTTCTTCTCTAACCTTTGCTCTTTCCATCATAGTTTCCATCTCTTGATAATATTCCGCCACACTTTTTGTTCCTTGCCTCAAACCTTGCAATTTAGTTTTCAAATTTCTTTCATAATGTTTTGGAACATACCTTTTTCTCATGGCTTCTTTAAGTTCTTCCCATGTCTCTATTGGATCCTCCTCTTTTCTTCTTCTCTCGGATTTGAGATGTTGGTACCAATCACCAGCATGATTGGTAAATTCGGCAATAGCAAGTCTCATCTTCTTATTTTCACTATAGGTGTTGCAATCAAACACATGCTCTATCTTTCTTTCCCACTGCAAGTATGCCTCAGAATCTGCCGTTCCACAAAATGGTGGGATTTTGAGTTTAACTCCTCCATCTCTATCTTCATGTACTCTTTCCATCCTTCTAGGTTGCATAATAGTTGCATGGTTATTTCTTCCTCTCCATCTACCATCAACTTGTCTTTCTTGTACTACTATACCTTCATCTTCTTCTAATGTTCGTTCTTGTCTTTGTTGTTGCGCCCTTCTTTCTTGTCTATCTTCCATCATCATTTGCATCATACCTTGAATTGCTTGAAGAATGGTTGTATTAAGATCTGGTACTGGTGGTACTCCTTCTCCATTATGTGACATTTTGTTATCAAGGGACCTCTCCACACTTCTCACAAAAATTTCACTCAGGGACACCGTGTTTAACACTCAAAGGTGGGCTTTTGGTACTAGGTTAAGAATGTAAAGGCTGACTTTTTTTTTTCTTTTTTTCGAGAATCTGAGAGAGAGAAAAAATTGATACAAAAAAAATAACAATAAAAATATTTCACCTCTAGAGCGGCCAAAGAACGTCGACCAAATGCTCTGATACACAATGATAAGCGCCTACAATGCTGGAATTTGCAAAGCTAGAGGTCCTTCTAGAATCCTTGCAAAACTCTCACAGAGAAAGCTAACTTATCGGATTGATTCCAACCAAGAGCTGGTTTGAAGATGAATGACTCTTAGATCGAACTTGGAATCTATGATGGTCACTCTTAAATACCAAGACAATTCACTCCAGAATTAACTTGATCAAAACTAATTTAATGAATCGGTTTAAACATCAAACCTAAAGCAAGGTTTGAAAAAGAATAACACCAAGAGGGTATCAAGAAAACACAAAGGTTTTTTCTGTATTTAACGAATCATTCTCAAACATGAATATTACATGCCTTTAAATAGGTCAAAAAGGTAACCCTAACATAAAGTTCAGCCACCAACCACAAATCACTAATAAATGCTATTAAATAAAAATTGAAGAAAATAAGAAATTAATAAATTGTCTTAATTGGTAATTCAACTACTAACGGCAAGTCTTCTAATTACTTTCCAATATCAGCCACTCCATTATCTTCTTGATTTGATATGCTAATGCTATAAAGATTTTTGGGTTCAAAAGTCTTTGCTTCAACCTGTACACTAGCTAGCTTTTGAAGATGCAATGTATAGACCTCTTAAATCTTCTTAACCTTGCTTCTTGTAATCGGTTCTTCGGGTACATGCAAAGGGTCAGCAGTTGAATTCATATCATCATGCTAGATAATTTATTATAATTGATGTACTTAGAGTGCCTAAGATCCAAATTACTTCCGCATGTGTTATATTAACACCATCAATTGGTATCAGAGCAAGTTTTAGGATTTTTATTTACATTAATTTGAGCATGATGATTACCATTTCATTGAATGAAATTTTGTGGTTGCTAAAGTGGATGTTTATGGTTTTTGCATTTTCTTTATGCTTCTATACAATTATTGTAATTGGCCTAATGTGTATGGGCTTTAATGAGTGAAGAAATGTCTGTAATTTTTATGGAGTCATTAGAGTCCATTTTAGGTTGTAATTGATCGGAAACAAAAAACAAGCTTAACCAAAGAAGAAGATGGAAGAGGCGGCTTGGGTGTTTTTCTGCTGGTTGAGGTCCGGTTCAACATTTTAAGGGATAGTTTGACCGGTTCGTGATCTTCGGGAGCGGTTCAAGTTATTTTTAATTATTAATGTAATAATTTAGTTAATTGCTTGCTTTAAAAATGCCAAAACCAATTCACTTTAGTGTGTTTAATTAATTATGCATTGTGAATGTATGTTTTAATTAAATAGAAAATGTATATGCATAAAGTATGTCATATAGATTTAAAATCCCACCATAGGCTAAGCATGTTTCATGCATTACCAGTATGTTATAAGTGTTAAAATACCAAAACCAATCCACTGTAGAAATATGTTTAGTAGAGTATGATCACTCAACTTGGATATTGGATTCAGGGGTCACTAATCATATTTGTTCTTTTTTTTTTCTTTTTCAGGAAACTAGTTCCTGTAGAATGCTTCCGGAAGGCGAGATAACACTCAGGGTTGGAACAGGAGAAGTTGTCTCAGCAAGATCAGTAAGAAATTTAAAGTTGTTTTTCGGAGATAGATTCATTATATTAAATAATGTACTTTTTGTTCATGGAATGAAAAGAAATCTAATATCTATCTCTTGTTTATTAGAACAATTGTACAAAATATCTTTTCAAATCAATGAAGTGTTCATTTTCAAAAGAGGTATTCATATTTTTTCTGCAAAACTAGAAAACAACTTATATATGTTAAAACCGAGCGAAACAAAAGCTATTTTAAATACTGAGATGTTTAAAACAGCTAAAACTCAAAATAAACGACAAAAGATTTCTCCTAATACCCATCTTTGGCACTTAAGACTAGGCCACATTAATCTAATCCATATAATCGCCATCAAACTTTCTTTCAACAATTATCTTCTTTGGAAAGCCAACTTATCCCTCTCCTGATAGTCAAGACATGTTGAGCTATGTTGATGGAACTATGGTTCCACCATCTCGCATCTCTGCAAACTTAGCCCTTGTTAGGGCCTTTGTTAGAATATCCGCACGTTGCCCCCTAGTGCATACGAACTCCACAACGATTTGTCTCTTCTCAACACACTCGTAGATGAAGTGGAAGGGAGTGTCAATGTGTTTGTTGCGTCCATGAAATACAAGATTCTTTATCAGTGCAATCATAGATTTGTTGTCGACGTAGAGAGTTACTGGCTTTAGTTCACTTCTAGTCACTTCACTCAAAATATTTCTGAACTACAATATTTGGCAAGACGCCACAGTTCAGCCACTTCTTTCACTAACCTTTTAATCTCCATTTCCAAAACTTTCTTTTCCTTTTCAATCTCTACTTTCTCCTTCGTTTTTGAATTAACTCTTCTCTCCAAATCTTCAATAACCCTACCAGATTCATTCAATAACCTCCTAACAAATTCCTCTCTTTTAACAGATTCCCATTCATAATCTCACTTCCATCTTTTCACAAGACAACTTCTTGCATTTCACCTCCAAATCCTCTATCTCTTCCAAAACCCTCTTCTTATTCTTCTCCCTTCATCCATTTTCCTTCTCAAATCCTCTGATTCCTCGAACCATCCATCAAAATCAACCTTAATTCCATCCCTCTTACAACAAACCTTCATCCATTTCTCCCTCTCTTCCTCAACTTTCAAAACAAGCCCATTATTCTTATCTTTCAATCTCACAATCTCCACATTCTTCACTCTCTCACTCTCAATTAACCTACAAATCCTATCTCCCATTTCATCCATTTGACTCTGTTTCTTCTCGTCGACATTCTTCTTCAAGTCGAGCTCCAAACCTGTTAGGATCGCACAACAACGCACACGCTCGATCTAGATGAACACAAAGAAAAAAGGATAGAGAAAATTTCAAGGAGAACTCTGGCTAAAAGAATTTTTTATTGATGACTTCAGGTATGTACAATAAGAGAGAGTACAGAAGAAAGTACATTTGCAAAGCTTTACTGGACGGGATATATATATGGTTCAGTCTACTAAATATAGCTTTACCAGATTTAACCATCTACTATATATAGCTATTTACCATATATAGCTTTACCGGATATAGCTTTACCAAATATAGCTTTACCGAATATAGCCGTTGACCAAGCTATAAATACAGGGAGCAGACTCCATAACTAAACAATTCTCCCACTTGGAGACTGATCCTACACCATACCAATTAGGGCTTTGCATAACCTTAATTTTCCAACATCAACACATTTTGTCAACATGTCTGCTGGATTCTTTGCACCCTCTATCTTCTCCAAACACATATCGCCTTCTTCCACTAACCTGCGAGTGAAATGGTACCGTCTTCTAATGTGTTTTGTTCTTGAATGATAGACTGGGTTTTTCACCAACTGTATGGCACTCTGACTATCTGTATAAAGGATCTTCTTGCACTGCTTCCGGCCTAATTCTTCTAGATAGTCTGTCATCCATATCATCTCCTTTCCAGCTTCAGCTATGGCCACGTACTCAGCTTCAGTAGATGAAAGAGCAACGCATTTCTGAAGCTTAGACATCCAACTCACTGCTGTTCCATCTATAGTGTAGATATACCCAGATGTGCTCTTGCTGGAGTCTACATCTCCACTCAGATCAGCATCCACAAAACCTTGCAGAACTACTTTGCCATTGCCATAACAAAGTGTAGTATTGGATGTACCTCTCAGATATCTTAGAAGCCACTTCACAGCTTCCCAATGTTCCTTCCCTGGATTTGCCATGTACTTGCTAACAACTCCCACTGCATGTGTTATGTCAGGTCTAGTGCAGACCATAGCATACATCAAACTCCCAACTGCAGAAGCGTACGGAACTGATGCCATGTGCTCACGTTCCTCAACTGTCTTGGGAGATTGCCCCTTTGACAATTTAATATGATTTGCCAAGGGGGTAGTCCTGGGTTTAGCGTTATTCATCTTGAATTTGGACAACACCTTCTCAATGTACTGCTCTTGGGATAGATTTAATGTGCCAGCAGATCTATCTCGAGAAATCCTCATCCCAAGGATCTGCTTCGCTGCACCTAAATCTTTCATCTCAAATACTGAAGACAAGCTTGCCTTCAGGTGGTTTATCTCCCTCATACTTGATCCAGCAATTAGTATATCATCCACATACAGGAGTAGAAACACATAAGAATCAGTGTATTTCTTGAGGTAGCAACACTGATCCTTTTCACTTCTGTGGAAACCACTCTTGCTCATGAAGGAGTCAAACTTCTTGTACCATTGTCTCGGTGCTTGTTTCAGTCCATACAAGCTCTTATTGAGCTTACACACCATGTGCTCCTTGCTTGGAGCTGCAAATCCTTCGGGTTGTTGCATATAGATCTCCTCGTCTAGATCTCCATGTAAAAATGCCGTTTTTACATCCATTTGCTCAAGGTGCAAATTCTCCGATGCAACAATACTCAGTAGAATTCGGATAGTAGTTAATTTCACAACTGGAGAAAAGATCTCAGCATAATCAATGCCTTTTCTTTGTGAATATCCTTTAACTACTAACCGAGCCTTAAACCTCCTTCTGCCATCTGGTTCAACCTTGATTTTGAACACCCATTTGTTCAACAGAGCTCTCTTTCCTGTAGGCAACTCAGTCAGCACCCACGTATTATTCCTTTCAAGTGAGCTCATCTCATCATCCATGGCTTGCTCCCACTTAGTTGAATCTTCCACTTGTAGGGCCTCATCAAAGGACTCTGGTTCTCCTTCGTCAGTCAGCAACAGATAGTGTAATGAGGTTGAATATCTGTCTGGTGCTCTGGTAGTTCTGGATGATCTTCTCAACACCTGTTCAGGTGCAACTTGCTCCACGTCTGGTTCTTCAGCAATAGGATCAGCCACGTCTGGTTCTTCAGCAATAGGATCAGGAGTTTCTTGAGCTTCTGTTGTACCATCACTGTGTGAATTTTCTTGCCACTCAAATTCAACTCCCACTTGCTTCGTAGTCTCAGAGTTTATCTTCTCTCTGTCCTTGTACATGACATTTTCATCAAAGGTCACATCACAGTGTCTTAGGATCTTCATATTTTTCTCATCCCAAAACCTATACCCGAACATGTCAGAGCCATAGCCTATGAAGTAGCATTTCACAGCCTTAGCATCAAGCTTATCTCTCTTCTCTGGATCAACATGAACATATGCAGTACAGCCAAAGGTTCTCAAGTGAGAGTACTTGAGTTCTTTTCCTGTCCATACTTCTTCGGGCAATTTGAACTTCAAGGGTACTGACGGCCCTCTATTAATCAAATATGCTGCTGTGTTCACAGCATCAGCCCAGAATGCCTTTGGCAATCCAGAATGAATCCTCATGCTTCTTGCTCGCTCATTCAAGGTTCTGTTCATCCTTTCTGCAATACCATTTTGTCTTGCCTTACCGGGAATTGTTCTTATTAATCTAATTCCCTCAGCTGCACAAAATGTTATAAACTCTGATTTGTTGTACTCTCCTCCATTGTCAGACCTCAGGCATTTGATCTTCAAGCCGGTCTGATTTTCAACTTCAGCTTTCCACTTCTTGAAGGTGGTAAACACATCTGACTTATGTTTCAGAAAGTAAACCCATACCTTCCTGCTGAAGTCATCGATGAAGGTGACGTAGTACCTTGATCCACCAAGTGATGAAACTGGAGATGGTCCCCAGACGTCTGTATGGACCATTTCCAACCGCACTTTCTTCGGTTCTCTGGCAGCCTTTGTGAAACTAACTCGTTTCTGTTTGCCCATAACGCAGCTCTCACAAAGACCCATATCAACAGATTTTAAGCCTTCTAAAGCTCCTTTCGCAGTGAGCATCTTCATTCCTTTGACGCTCATATGTCCAAGTCTATTGTGCCATAGACTTGAATTGGAAGCACTCTCAGCAGCAGCAGTCATGTTTATACACTCTGCAGTAGTGTATAAGGTTCCAGATTTTGTGCCACGCGCAACAACCATGGCGCCCTTCACA
Source organism: Cucurbita pepo subsp. pepo (assembly GCF_002806865.2). Taxonomy (NCBI): domain Eukaryota; kingdom Viridiplantae; phylum Streptophyta; class Magnoliopsida; order Cucurbitales; family Cucurbitaceae; genus Cucurbita; species Cucurbita pepo. The sequence goes on from NW_019646476.1 coordinate 52,361, forward strand.
ATCTTCCAGGAACTCTTTCCAAACTCTGCTGCATAGCCTGTGCTATCCAACTGACCAATAGAGATCAGGTTCTTCTTGAGACCAGGAATGTATCTGACATCTTGTAATGTCCATTGATTTCCTGCTGGAGTTTGTATGGAGACATCTCCCTTTCCTTCAATCTCCAAGGTTTTATTGTCGGCAAGATACACCTTCCCGAAATTTCCTGATTTGAAATTTCGAAACAATTCCTTACTTGGAGACGAATGGAACGATGCACCTGAATCCAAAATCCAGGATTCAGCTGGGCTATCCACACTAAGGATTAAAACGTCCTCAGCATCTTCTGTTGTGTATATAGAATCATCATCATCTTCAGATTTATGATTCTGCTTCTTCTTTAGCTTTGTACAATCTGTCCGAAAGTGTCCTTTTCCCCCACAGCTCCAACACGTTACGTTGGGTTTGTTTGGAGATTTTCCCCGGTTCTTTGATTTTGAACGCCCATGTTTGTTTGAGCTCTTTGATTTGCTTCTTCCCCTTCGATCAACACTGAGAGCATTGCCTGATGAATCTCCAGTTTCCCGTTTGCGAATACTTTCGCTGAGAACTACATCTCGAATTTCATCAAACTTCAGTTTATCAGATCCTCGGGAACTGCTGATTGCGGCAACAACAGTATCCCATGACTCGGGTAAGGATGACATCAAAATCAACGCTTTAATTTCATCTTCGAAATTAATTTCCACCGAACCCAGTTGACTTATGATCATATTGAATTCATTTATATGATCCGCAACACGTCCACCTTCAGACATCTGTAGATTGAACAATCTACGCATCAAATACACCTTGTTCATAGCCGACGGTTTTTCATACATATTTGACAGCGCCTTCATCAGATCTGACGTTGTCTTCTCCTTGATGATGTTAAACGCCACGTTTCTGGATAGCGTCAACCGGATCATCCCTAAGGCTTGTCGATCCTTGAGCTTCCACTGTTCCGTGGTCATGGTATCCGGCTTCACCCCCAACAGAGGTTCGTGAAGATCTTTCTGGTACAGATAATCTTCAATCTGCATCTTCCAGAAACCGAAATCGGATCCATCGAACTTCTCAATTCCAATCTTTGAACTTTCCATCTTCACAGATCGTGGTGAATTTTGCCTTGCTCTGATACCAGTTGTTAGGATCGATACCAGTTGTTAGGATCGCACAACAACGCACACGCTCGATCTAGATGAACACAAAGAAAAGGATAGAGAAAATTGCAAGGAGAACTCTGGCTAAAAGGATTTTTTATTGATGACTTCAGGTATGTACAACAAGAGAGAGTACAGAGAATAGAAAGTACATTTCAAAGCTTTACTGGACGGGATATATATATGGTTCAGTCTACTAAATATAGCTTTACCAGATTTAACCATCTACTATATATAGCTATTTACCATATATAGCTTTACCGGATATAGCTTTACCATATATGGCTTTACCAAATATAGCTTTACCGAATATAGCCGTTGACCAAGCTATAAATACAGGGAGCAGACTCCATAACTCCTTTCTCTTCTCATGTATCTCCTTCAAAAGGCGCTCGTTCAGCGATTTCAACGTCTGCAACTGAAACTTCTCCACATATTTATAAACGGCAGAAATCACTATAAGGGGAATAAGATTCGGATTACCTTGTTGATCGAATATCTCAAGGCAAGAACAATGTTTGAGATTCGAATCACTCCACAAGCAAGATCGATCATGTCCAGCTTGAATGATTCTTATTGATCTAATATCTCAACGCAAGAACAAATGATTGAGATTCGAATCACTCCACAAGCAAAATTGATCATGTCGAGCTTGAATGATTCTACATGCAACCTAAACTACATAGAATTGCAAAGAAACTAAGCCATTGGCTAAAGAAAAGCACAAATGCTTCTTTTACTACATTTTTCAAGTCCACCTACAAATACAACATACATGGTTTTATATAGCCTCAAAATGAAACTACTAAAGACATTCCAAGAGTTGTAACATTCATACTTAATGGCCATAATTAACCATTATGTAATTGTAACCTAAAATAAATTAAAAGTCTTAAAATACATTAATAAAATACAATCAATCTAAATTACTCTAAATTGTAATCCCTCAAAATTTAAAACATGAAACTTCATTATTCTTCAATGGTCTTACCTTTCGTCCATCCATTGTTCCTAGTGTGCTAGTGGCTTATTTAGATGCTGACTGGGCTGGTTGAACCGATACTCATCGTTCTACATCCATCTATTCTATTTATCTTGGTAACATCTTATTTTTTGGAGTGCCAAAAAGCAACCTACTGTCTCATCTCTTGAAGTGTCTAAACTAACCGAAGGGCCATAAAAACAACATGAATGCATCTACTCTAGCTTCGATTCCATGGCTTCCACAGCGTCAATGTCATCCATGCAAAGGTACCTTACCTTTACCTAAAAATAAGAATAACACGTAACTTGAGTATTTTAAGAAAATTTTGTAAGTAACCCCATGGTTGAGGCCAGAAATGCCTACACAAGCAATCATGGTGGGACTTATTCTTTTAAAAATATCATAACATGGCTTTGTCCTCCGCTTTCCAGTTCAGGTAGGGTTGGACGTGCAGTACTTCNTTTCTCTTCTCATGTATCTCCTTCAAAAGGCGCTCGTTCAGCGATTTCAACGTCTGCAACTGAAACTTCTCCACATATTTATAAACGGCAGAAATCACTATAAGGGGAATAAGATTCGGATTACCTTGTTGATCGAATANGCACATGCCCATGAACCCACCAAGTGAGCTGTATACGTACCCCAAGCTTGGTTCGTCAAGCTAGCGCACGCTAGCACTATGGACAGCAAGTCGGGTACGAATCCACATGATATCATGACAAACATAAATATCGTAAGGTACACGTCCTTACTAATCATAACGGAGAAGTATCTTGATGCACATAACACACATAAATGCATGAGATCTCCATATCTTAAAATCATGGTATATGTTTAAGATACAAATTGTACCTCCTTTCGTTCATGATATAACGTGAATATAGACTATACATAATTATACTTATCACATCTTTCATAATTAGTGTATATAAGTTCGAGGGTTGCGCATCATGTGTCATTGATAATATAATATAACTCCATATTATGGCATGAACATATTATATCATAACTTACAACATGGCATAGCATAACATAATGGAGCTCTACAACATAGCATAACATAGTGTAAATGTAAGATAGTACACGTCATACAACGATAAAATATGTTTGCAGAGACACAGTGCATGTGTCATTCATATAATCATCAAATCATCCAACCAAACCAACATTAAGGTCCCTTACCTGAGTAACTTAACTTAAAGTTAGTAATTTATCCATGGAGCTAGTCCGGATCTGTCACTTGAAATTCAAGTCAACTTGCGTGAGTTCACAACATCGAGTTAAAATATGTTTGAAATTCAAGCTATTTTTTATATTTAATTTTTCTACGATTATCTAACATTTTTCCTAAATTCAAAATGGGAAGAGTGGTAAGACATTGAGATAAACAAGTAGATAATTTTGATATTTAATTTCTAATCTCAAATCATAAATTTCTAGAATACACGGTTAATCCATGACATTTTATTTTCGAAACTAAAACGTAAATTATTCCAACTAAGATCTAAAAATTGCAACCAAGTTTACACAACTGACTCGAAGAAAGATTTAAGAACATGACTTAGAAGGAACTATAGAAATCAAGGAGAGTACCTAACACGTTCTGAAGGCTATGCCAAAATACCAACGCAAAACGTGGGTCCCAGTCCAATACAATAGACACTCGAACTCCATGCAATCTAACGATTTCCCTCATGTCTAACTATGCCCAATTATCCTCCGTGTAGGTGATCTTACTAGGTAGAAAGTGTACCAACTTCGTCAATCTATCGACATCACCCATATCATTGTATACCCTTTCAACATTCTGGGTAGACTTACAATAAAGTCTATAGCTATATTGTCTCACTTCCACTCCAGCACGCTCAGAGGTTGCAACAATCCTGACGTTCTCTGTCTTGGTGTCTTCACCTGTTGGCATACTAAGCTCACAAACTTGTGTTTCAAATCTTGGAAACTCGCTTCACATGCCTCGATCCACACAAACGGAACGGCCTTCCTAGTCAAATACATCAGCGATGAGGCTGTAATGGCAAAATCATATACAAAATACCTATAGTACTGATAAGGCAACCCTAATCCTCAGCCCAACTATCCAAGCTTTTGTTGAAGCAAGAACCCTTGAATCAAAGTAATTAACATCTTCTTATACGAAATTTGGATCAACGAAGTGATGAGGCTAGAATTAGATTATCTCTTATGATCAAAGATCTAGAAGCAAGATTTGGAAACCTTGTTCTAAATTGAGTCACTCCACAATCAAACTTTATCAAGGCTTGATTGAACGGCTCGGGTGCAATTCTACAACAAGAATTGCTTGAAACTTACAATTTACTTGTTACTTTCTACGTGTGACGTTGTATACTTGCACTTATTCTTGTGAACTTTACACCATTTTACTATATATCTTCACGAGTGATCAATGTCCTAAAACTGAGACCTTTCGTAACCAAAATTCGCACCTGCAGCATTTGGCATACAACTTGTTCTCCCTCAAAATTGTAAGAGCTTTCTGGAGGACTTCCTAGATCGTTTTAGAATAAACAAGGATGTCATCTATGAACGTGATAACAAACGTTTCAGACACCCCTTGAACACTCAGTTCATCAACTCCATGAACATGACATGGGCATTGATGAGTCCAAAATACATGACCAAGAATTCATAATGATCGTATCTAAACGTTGATGACAACTTTTCCAAACCAAGAATTTCATAAACTTGGAAATGACGAATAACCACGTACTATACTTACAAATGATGAGGTCCCAAACAAAAATTAACCATCGTATGCTTGACATGGATTTGTTCACGTCTATTGGCGTCAGGTTGGAGTTCTTGACACGTGTGACTTTTATGGACGCCATATATATATCATTGCCAGAAAGTTTTTACCAACGCATTCATGATAGTGTCTCGATGTAAGGGTTATCTTATCCCAACTAATTAGTTTGAAGACATTGTTCAAATTTTAAAATTTTAAAAATCAAATTTGATTAGAATTGAACATTTTATCTAGAAAAGGTAACAATTGTTTTTATTCATAAAATTATTTATTGGAATTGAATGAAAGTCACATTTACATCATTTCCAATAACACATTAATTTGAAGGTGTTGAGATGTTTTAGTGTTACATCATTTTCAATACATTAATTTGAAGGCATTGAGAGAACAAGATACAAGTGAATTCACCTTGGTCTCCACCTGCCTAAGTGCAATTACCATGAACGCATTGATCACTAAACCAGTTCCCTTTCTCTGTCCAAAAAACATCATCGGTAACTTGTCCATATTTACTGCTTAGCACCAAAACAATGTAGAACGCCAAAATTTTTTTTTAAAACTCCAGTTATAATTATCTCCGGTGCCTCCAACATTGATGACATGCTCGCCCAAATTGTTATCTTTCAACTTGTAGTGAACCACAAAAGTTGAATCGGCCATCAAATTCAAAAAGGTCACTTTTCAATTGGAGGTTGCATCTTGGATAATGACAGTGTGACTTGCACCTTCGATGCTTCTAAACACGACTTAATCATATTGTTTGGTTCCAAAGCAATCAATATGATTATACTAAGAGACTTCATTTCTTTTTTCTTTGGAGATTGCTCACTTTTTTTTTACACAGCTTGTTCTGATTTTGCCTTGTGTGTATATATATAGCCAAATTGAGTACCTATAAAGTTACTTGTATGCACCTATTGAAAAAGTTGTGAAATTTTATTTTATTTAAACGCTTTATGACTGCAAATCATCTAATTATTGATTGATATTTTAAAATTGTAAACAACTCATTTAATAAGTTTTGAAAGCCGTGGATCAGAGCAAATCTTCTATTTATTGACGAGAATTTTAAAATTATAAATGAGTTTTTATTTACAATGAATAGAATAATATGAAGACACTCACCAAAGGTAATGTCACCCTAACTTTCTTGCATGGTTTATTTAAATGTGTATATAATATGTCTAGTGAGACCATGCATTCTTGATTTGAATCTAAGATATGATATGCTATTTAGATGAAATTTTGTTTTATCTCTCTAGGAGTGGAAATTTTGAATGACAAATTTTCCAAACCAAGAATTTCATAAACTTGAAAATGAAGAATAACCTCGTAGAATACTTACAAATGATGAGTTCCCCAACAAAAATTAACCATTGTATGCTTGACATGGATTTGTTCATGTCTATTGACGCCAGGTTGGAGTCTTTGACATTGCCAGAAAGATTTGACAGTGCATCCATGATAATGTCTCGACATAAAGGTTATCATATCCCAACTAATTAGTTTGAAGACATTGTTCAAATTTTAAAATTTTGAGAATCAAATTTAATTAGAATTGAACATTTTATCTCAGAAAAAGAGAATGATCGTTTTTATTCATAAAATTATTTATTGGAATTGAATGAAAGTCACATTTACATCACTTCCAACCATACATTAATTTGAAGGCATTGAGAGATCAAGATACAAGTGAATACCTTGGTCTCCACCTGTCCAAGTGCGGTTACGATGAACGCATTGATCATTAAACCAGTTCATTTTCTCTGTCCAGAAAACATCACGGTAACTTGTCCATATTTACTGCTAAAATGGCACCAAACAATGTAGAACGCCAAAAAATTTCTTTAAAACTCTAATTGTAATTATCTCCGGTGCGACATGCTCATCCTAATCATCATCCTTTGACTTGCAATGAACAATTAGAGCTGAAGCAGTCATCTCATTTACAAAAGTCAGTTGCCATTGGGTGAAACTTCATCATATTGTTCGATGTCAAAGCAACAAACACGATTAAATAGAATATGCTTAGAGACTTCATTTTCTTCTCGAAGATTGCTCACCTTTTTTACAAACATATTTGGATTCTATCTCTTTTATATATATATATATATATATATATATATATATATATATATATATATATATATATATATTTACCCAAATGGAGGCCATGCATAGTTATATTTTAACCACAATTAGTTGAAAGTGTGCAGTAAATTTTGGTTATTAATGCATACCTTCTATCATAGGGAGTAAAAGTTAAGGTAACCAAGGTGTCTTACCTGATAAGGCAACCCTAATCCTCAGCCCAACGATCCAAGCTTATGTTGAAGCAAGAATCCTTGAATCAAAGTAATTAACACCTCCTTATACGAAATTTGGATCAACCAAGAGATAAGGCTAGAATTAGATTACCTCTTACGATCGAAGATCTAGAAGCAAGATTTGAAAACCTTATTCTAAATTGAGTCACTCCAAAATCTAACTTTATCAAGGCTTGATTGAATGACTCGGGTGCAATTCTACCACAAGAATTGCTTGAAACTTAGAAATGACAAATATGATGCTCAGATTTCTATGAGAACGCTTCAATAGAAAGTGACCTCATATGTTATTATCATGATTATTACTTAATAATGGATAGAAAGTACAACTTATCGCTATTAAGTCGAACATGAGAAGTTTTGATGAATGACAGCTCTTTGTAAATTGTGCTGCATTATACGTCAGTATCACTATTACCCGTTTTATTTCAATAAATATTAAAGAGATGAATTTTGAACCATAAATAAATAACGAGTATCTTTATTCGCAACTTAGGATTGAAGAGATAATTGAAGAATGGATTACATCATTTCCAATGATACATTAAGTTGTCGGTGTTGGTAGGATTATAATGCAAGGAAATGCCTTGATCTCCCGCTTTCCAAATGCAGTTATGATCAACACATTGATCAGTAAGCCAACTTTGTTGCTCAGGCCAGAAAACATCACCAGTAGCTTAGCCATGTTTGCTGCTAAAATTGCACCAAAACAATGTTGTTTGCAAAAGATTTTCTTTAAAGCTCCAGTTGTAATTGCCTCCGGCATTGATGACATGCTCGCCCAGATCGTTATCTTTCGACTTGTAGTGAACGACCAGAGTTGAATCCGTCATCGAATTCAAAATGGCCACTTGCCAATGGGACAGTACTGGTTGCATCTTGGATGCTGGTAAACATGACTTAATCATATTGTTTGGTTCCAAAGCAATCAATAGAGTTAAACAAAATATGCTTACAGACTTCATTTTCTTCTCGAAGACGGCCCACCCTTTTTTAAAAATGTATTTGCATTCTATCTCTTATATATATATATATACATACATATAGCCGAGGTGGTAGGTAGTTATTTTTTAACAACAATTAGTTAAAAGTGTGTTGTAAATTTTGGTTATTACAGCATATCTTCCATAACAGAGGGTAAAAGGTACGGTCACCTAAACTTTCTTAATTCGGCACGTCCATTACTTTGAAAAACCTTGAAACAATCACAATATTTTTTTTTCAAAAAATTTGTAAATTGAAGAAAAATATCAAAGAAATCATATTTAAATTTTAAAGGGTTAAAGCCAAGTGAATCGAGAATAATAATCAATAAAAATAACATGGTAAAGAAAACCGGAATTGGTTTTGATGGGGGAAGGTCCCCAAAGATCACAATAAATAAGATCTAGCACGTTAGATGACCTACTTTCATTGTGGGAATAAAGCAATCAATGATTTTTTGCAAGCTGCCAAGTATTACAAAAGGCTTCAGCAAGGTCGAACGTACTGTTGGTTGCAGCAGTTAGCATAATGGCCTTCCGTTCGACATATTTCACAATGAGGTGGTGGACGACTATGACCTGAGTTGGTTTGTCCTCGGTTGGAAGAGTTATTTTTTGTGGAAATAAGAACAACCTCGCTGGTTTCTAGAGGAATCATGGTGGCTTCAATGGGTGCGACCACGATTAATGGCTGTGAATGTCGTAGGAATGGAGTCAGAAAACTAAGGAGAGCACTAGAACAACTCAAAACTTTCAGCTTTTGAGACTAAATCGGTAAAATAGAGGAGAGGGGTGAGAACCATTTGAGCAGTAGAAAAAGTTGAAAAATTGGTGCCGAGTCCACAAAGGAACCAGTACACTGTATCAATGTCCTCGACAGGTCTGCAATGACATGAAGTTGGTCACAAATTATTTTGAAGGTTTGAGCATACTCACCAACATGTTTGGTGTCATGTTTCATCAGTTGCAAGTCATCTTTGAGTCTCAGTTCACGAACTTTCGTAGTTACCAACGCGAGCCAAACGTCACGTGCCGTGGAGAGACCAACGACGATAAGAATGGCTTCCTCGGTGAGAAAAGAGAGTAGGAGGCAGAGAAGTCATTGATCGATTGCTTTTCATGCCAAATATTTTGTGTTAAGTGTTGAGGAGGTTTCTGGTTCAAAGCGAGGTAGTGGAAACATAGTTCCATCAGCCCAACATGTCTTGACTATCAGCACAGGGATAAATTGGCTTTTCTAAAGAAGTATTGAAAGAAAGATGATGATAAGAGAATTCGGAAGCAATTGAGAAGAAAGGATCAAGGTTGTTAAATCGAAGGGGCTCTGATACCATGAGAATATTTTCTAAAATCGCCTCACATAGATGGTGATGAAAGTTCTCTACTTATATACATTTTCAAAATAGAGAACTATGGTAAATTACAAATGATATGGAATGGACTGTAGATGGATACAATATATTTGCCTATAATAAAAACGAAAATATGATACCTACGATAAGCCTTAATGGAAGCATATATCTAGATATTTGCCTAAAATGAATGGTCCAATATGATACATATGGTAAACCATAATTTAAGGCTAAATATCCTTGACAACTTCTCCCACCTCTGAGGGAGTTTGGTCAATAATTTTTATTTTCACCTCTCATAGACACCTGGTTCCGTCCTATCTCTTTTGGAGTTCATTGATACTAAGATCATACAATCATTCAGCAATAGCATAGACCGTGGAAAGGTTTTGAACTCTCTGTTCGTAGAGCTTGGTTTTCGCTCAAAGACTTCAGAACCTCAATAAAACTGAAGATCTTGTCTGTCTCGGACATATCACAGATATCTAACATATGCTCAGAAAACTACTTAACGTAATCTTGGATACTGCCCGTATGACTCAGCTCTCTTAACTTCCTTCTTGCGATTATCTCGACATTCTCTAGGAAGAACTGAGAGTGGAGTTACTTCTTTCAAGCTATACCAATTGTCCACAGTACATCGACAACCTTGAATGTCCATGTACTTGGACCTGCACCACAAATTTGCATCATCGGTTACCACTTGTCACAATCGCACTCTTGGAGTAGTGGAACAACGATTGTGGGGCACTTGTTCTATTATAGCGAACAAATGAGCCGTAAAAAATTCAGGCACTGCAGACAACGTCGACGTATGTTTGGGCCTTGAGTCACGTGTGAGGAAAATATTTTAGAAAACATGAGCGAGAAAATACATTTGAAAACGATTTGAAAGAATTGAAGAAAACAGCGTTACATGACTATAAGCAAATAAAGGAACAGGTGACAACTAGTCATATCCCTATACTACATTTCAGGGCATTTACCTCTAGTGGATGTAGACATGATTTTGGTGAACGATCATACACCCTCATATTGACAGAACAGGAAACTAGTAAAGACATATCTAAGATGAAAGCATGCAAAAGGGGTTTGGAATGGGCATGCGGCCATGGACAACACGTCCTAGACAAGCATATCGGATATGGATTTATTGCACTATTTCTTGGTCTTGAAGCATGTCAAGTTGAATATGAGATTTTTATTTCGCAAAGAAAATATGTCAAAGATATTAAGTAAATATAGTATGCTTAATTATAACCGTGCAGTCACACCAACGAATATTAATGAGAAATTACGACATGAGGATGGAGCAGAAATGGTAGATACTAGAAGGTTCAAAAGCTTGGTTGGCGGATTAATTTACTTAATGCACACACGACCCAACATTGCATTTACTGTTGGTATTATTTATAGGTTTATGGAACATCCTTCAAAGGTTCATTATGGAGCAAGAAAAAGAGTTACGTTATGTTGTCGGAACTATGGTGTAATAGCCACACAAAATAAAGAAAAAAAAAATTGACAACCTCTCCTTAATCTCTCCTCCCCTCTAAAATACCTNTAATAAATAAATAAATAAATGAGAAGAAACAGCCTTTCCCCACTCCTCTCCACTAACCTTTCATCCCTTCCACTAACCTTTCATCCCTTCCTACAATTATTTCCCCTCGACCCATCAGTCAAAAAGTAAAAGTAGTTACCGAAAAAAACAAACAAACAAAAAAAAAATGTCAGATTTTAGAGAAAACTAATATGGCTCCCAACAAGCAGATTGCAGATTTAGAGATTTTGGTCTGTTATTATTCTAAAATCCTATCCTGTATATATATGGTTATAAGAAATTAATTTAGGATCCGATCTTCCTCCCTTTATTAAAATATTTTACCAGATCATGTAATAATCAAATCTAATTTTGGTCGTATAAATGGTAAGATTAAGCCACCAATCTATTAAAATTGGCCAATAATATCTGTTTTGAAAATAAATACTCAAGGGGAGTAATGTCTGTTTAGAGAATGTAAATCTATTTATACAATCAGAAGTGAGGTGGGAAGACTGAGGAAAGATTTGGTGAATAGAATTTAAAAATAAAATTGAAAACATCAGAGGACAAGAAACTCCATCAAATTTTGTCCATTGTCGAGTAATAATAAATTCCCTACAAAAGTAATAATAGAAAATAAGATATTTAGTGAAAATAACATATTATATATATATATATATACAACCTTTCAAGACTTTTAACAATGGACCAAGGTAGATTAGAGATAATTTTATAGAGTTCAAACTTGAAACTGATGTCATGGGATCACATAGGTTGACTTGGATTTCAAAGGACGGAATCGAACTTTCATTAAAGATATATTCGTGACAACGAATTATGCTAACCAGGTAAGTGGCCTTACTATCGGCATGGTTATATTTGATGTTGACACGTGCCCCATGGTTCTGCACGGGTCATATATACTGCTATGTATGAACTATTTGTGAATCGGTATGCTTATATCATGTTTATGTTATGTTATAATATGTGAATTGTATGATAATAATTATGGTACGATGTGTTCAAGGATATGTCTGAGATAAGATACGAGAATGATGCACAAAACAAAATCTAACGATAGAAGTAAGATACGTTCATGAAACGTTAAGGTTAGGTTACATACTGGAGTGCTATGGATATGGGAGATTGATGAAAGAATATGATTAGGATATGGGTAGAAAGGGATACGTTTGTGATAGATTGATAAAACGATAGCGTTAGAATACGTTCCTGTGATGATATGACTAAGGTACGTTCACGTAACGATATGACTGTAATAGGTATAAGAACGTTAAGGCTATGATAAGTTAGGGAACGATATTACCACAAAGTGTTTACGATATGACATGTTTATGATACGATATATTGTGATGTGATATGTTATTTTTAAATTGTTTTGTGTGATCATTGAGGTAATTGTTGTATGAATTGCATGTTATGAAACGACATGTTAAAAGCATGGAGCGTTATGTTATGTTTTCTAAATTATATGTACACACCATGTTATGAATGACATGATATCACGGTAAATGAAATGAAATGTAACCCCGTTAGGATTATGTATGATACGTAGACCGAAAAATGAGAAATGAAATTGATATGAATCAAACCTGTCGCATTAGCCACTCAAGCACATCAACATTTGTTAAAAAAAAAACTATTTTTAATTTCATAAATTATGTAAAAGTCAAATGGTCAATTTGACTTATTCTTTTGTGGAGATTAAAGGGGATCGGGAATAAATCCCGTCCACAAATGTCTTTTCTTGGGAGACTATAAATACCCACAATATGTTATGTAAAATTCAGTTTTGTGGATGAATGTAATTCAGATCTCAAATTTAGATGTTTCCCTTAGAAATCCGAGCATCATATTTGTCATTTCTAAGTTTCAAGCAATTCATGTGGTGGAATTGCACCCAAGCCATTCAATAAAGCCTTGATCAAGTTCGATTGTGGAGTGACTCAATTTAGAACAAGGTTTCCAAATCTTGCTTCTAGATCTTCGATCATAAGAGGTAATCTAATTCTAGCCTTATCTCTTGGTTTAGTCCGATATGAGCCTTATCTCTTTGTGGCCGACTCTAGAATTGATTTTATCTTTAATTTCCGCTATTGTTTATCGTTTCTTTAAATCTGTCATTTATTTTCTTACTACCATTTCCATCGTTCTTCATTATCTTTATATTTTGTTTTTATTGTCTCTTAAAGATCATATTTAGATCTTGAAAAAAAAAATCCTTATCATTAGACCATTTGCGTTTATTTGAAGATCAAATCAATTTGAATTCTCATTTTTTTTCTAAAGCATATAAATCTGGAATTGTTGTGTTCGATCAACTATTCTCTTTGGAATTCTTTTGTTCAGTGTGCAATTATATCCAAAAATATCTTTGTCTCTTATTTGTTTGTTCACTTCTTGTTTTATTTTGTTGTTAATTCATAATTAACTTATCTTGATTGCGTTGAATAGCTTGCTACCATCAGAATTGTTTTACCTATATATTAGCCTACCTTGATCATAATTTAGTCACTTTCCCAAACAGCCTACCTTTGTGTGCATAAACACGAGTGTCCCTGAGTGTAAAATCAGTGAGTTGAGTGTCTGACGTCCTAAACATATTTCACTATTTTTTGTACAATCATGAACCAAGACGAGGAAAATGGAGGGGAGATCAATGATTTAGTTGAAGAAGTCTAGAAGAATGAGGAGGAACTGGAAGATGGGATTCATTTGGCACTTATAACAAGAAGACTTGTTAAAACTCAAGTTACGGAGAATGATGTTTGATATGAATCCAACAACTGATCACGTGCATGTACCCGTAGGACCGATTACAAGAAGCAAGGTTAAGAAGATTCAAGAGGCCTATACATTGCATCTTCAAAAGCTAGCTAGTGTACCGGTTGAAACAAAGATTTTTTAGCCCAAAAATCTTTATAGCATTAGCATATCAAATCAACAAGATAATGGAGTGGCTGATATTGGAAAGTAATTAGAAGACTTGCATTTGGTAGTTGAATTACCAATTAAGGAAATTATTAATGCCTTATTTGCTTCATTTTATATTTAACAGCATTTATTAATAGTTTGTATGTATTGCCTTATATTCTTCAATTTGTATTTAATAGCATTTATTAGCATTTATTAGTGGTTGGTGGCTGAATTTTATTTTGTTAGGGTTATCTTCTGAGCCTATTTAAAGGCATGTAATATTCATGTTTAGGGGATTTTGTTGAATACAGAAAAAACCTTTGTGTTTTCTTGATAACCTTTTGGTGTTATTCTTTTTCAAACCTTGCTTTAGGTTTGATGTTTAAACCGATTCATTGAATTAGTTTTGATCAAGCTAATTCTGGAGTGAATTGTCTTGGTATCTAAGAGTGACCATCATAGATTCCAAGTTCGATCTAAGAGTCATTCATCTTCTAACCAGCTCTTGATTGGAATCAATCCGTTAAGTTAGCTTTCTCTGTGAGCGTTTTGCAAGGATTCTAGAAGGACCTCTAGCTTTGCTAATTCCAACATTGTAGGCGCTTATCAATGTTGATGATCAAAGAGACAGCCTATTCCACACGTAGTGTTTCGTCAAGGGGACTGCTTGTAGTCTCGTCATTGATAGTGGAAGTTGCACCAACGTTGTAAGTACCAAGTTGATCAAAAGGTTACAAATTCCAACCCAAGATCATCCTAAACCTTACAAGCTCCAATGGCTCAATGATAGTAGAACAATGAAGGTAGTTTCCCAAGCTTTAATATCTTTTACTTTGGGAAAATATAAAGATGAAGTTCTTTGTGATGTTTTACCAATGCATGTTGGAGACATATTGCTTGGCCGACCATGGCAATTTGACAGGAGGGTTATGTATGATGGCTATTTGAATAGGTATTCTTTTGTAAAAGATGGTAGAAAAACCACTCTTGTACCTTTGAGTTATGCAAATGTATTTGCTGATCAATTAAAGTTGGAGGAAAGAAAGAAAGAGTTTGAGGGAAAAGAGTTAAAAGAAAAACCAGAGTTAGAGTGAAAAAATAGAGAAAAATCAAAAAGAAAAAAAGAAGAATGAAAAAAGAGATGAAATTGAAGAAAAAAGGAAGAGAGAGTTATTTGGCTACAGTTGGAGAGGTGAGAAGGTTTTCACAACAAATCGATCTTTGTACTTATGTACAATGGAGGATTTTTGGCTCTAATTATAACAACTTGGCTTTGCCTAGTGTTTTTTCAATATCTTTTACAGGAATTTGAAGACATGTTTCAAGATAAAGAAATACCTCCCATTAGAGGTACTGAACATAAAATAGACTTCATTCCAAGGACTGTCATTTCTTAAGCCAGCTTATCGAGTCAATCCAACCGAGACAAAAGAAATTCAAAGGCAAGTACGAGAAAGTTTGAGTCCATGTTCTATACGAGACTTATTGGTGCCAAAGAAAGATGAAACTTGGCGCATATGCATGGATAATAGTCATCAACAAAAACACGGTAAAGTATCGACATCCTATTCCTAGGTTACACGATATGCTTGATTTATTGGACGATTCGTGTCTATTTATAAAAATTATTTTGAAATCTTGATATCATCAAATTAGAATGCACATAGCAGATGAATGGAAAACAACTTTCAATATTAAGTTTGGATTGTATGAATGGCTTGTTATGCCTTTTAGGTTAACTAATGCTCCTAGTACACCTATGCGCTTAATATATAATGTTTTGAGAAAATATCTGAGAAAACATGTTGTTGTTTATATTGATGATATTATAATTTATTTGAAGATTTTGCTTGAGATTGTGGAGCATGTTAAATTAGTTCTGATTATACATAGAAAACAGACATTTAATTTTAATAAGGTAGTTTATGCATGGAAAAAGTTCACTCTATTGGCTTCATAGTTGGTAAAAGTAGAGTAGCATTAGATAGAGACAAAGTTAAATTCATTATGGATTTGCCAACACCAAAAAGTGCACGTAAAGTTCGGAGTTTTCATGAGTTAGCTAACCTCTATGAGAAATTTATAAATGATTTTAGAACCATAACTAAACTATTGAATGACTTAATGAAAAAGAATGCTGTTTTTAAATGGGGAGAAATGCAAGAGAATGCATTCAATTTGCTTAGGAAGAAATTAAGCAATGCATCATTATTTGTTTTGCCTAGCTTTTATAAAACTTTTGAAATTGGTTGTGATGCATGTGGTTTGGTCATAAGTGCTGTTTTAATTCAAGATGGAAAGCCGTTAGTTTATTTTAGTGAAAAACTAAATGAAGCAACATTGAAATACCCTACATATGATAAAGAATTGTTTGTAGTTCATATATTGCATGTGCCGCAACACTACTTATGGCCTAGAGAATTTGTGATCCACTTTGATCCTGAAAACTTGAAGTATGTGAAGGGTCAAAGCAAACTGAACTGTAGACATGCAAAGTTGGTGGAATTTATTGAAACATTTTCGTATGTCATCAAGTATTAGCAAGGTAAGGATAATATGGTAGCTCATGTGTTATCTAAAAGGTACGATCTCTTTACTTCCCTTACTACAAAAATTCTTGGACATGAGTATATTATCGAATTATATAGAGATGACCAAGATTTCAGAAATATTTATGCATTTTGTCTTGCAAAGAAAGCTATGGAGGATTATTATTTGTTTCATAATTTTTTTATGCTTTGTATTCCTAAATGCTCTATAAAAGATTTGCTTTTGAGAGAAGCACATGACGATGCCTTAATGGGACATCTCAGGATTAATAAAGTTTATAAGATGTTACATAAACATTTCTTTTGGCCGAAGATGAAGCACGATGTCCATAAGTTTTGTAGCAAATGTTCTTAACGCAATGAAACTAAATATACACTCGAATGTACCTAATAAACCTTGGACTAATATATCTATGAAATTTGTTCTTGATTGCATGCTGCTGATTTATTTTATGGATTTAATACAGTTTATGCAACAAAATATAATATTTTTGTGAGTGAAGCAGGCAGATTTGATCAAAACACGATGTCCATAAGTTTAGTAGCAAATGTTCATAACGCAATGAAACTAAATGTACACTCATTTGAATGGACCTAACAAACCTTGGACTAATATATCTATTAAATTTATTCTTGGTTGCATGCTGCTGATTTATTTTATGGATTTAATACAGCTTATGAAACAAAATTTAATATTTTTGTGAGTGAAGCAGGCAGATTTGATCAAAACATTTGAAAAGGAGGTGAAGGAAAGAAGGTGATGATTTTTCTGAACAAAATTCAAACCTACGCGCAGAGAGCTCAAAGAGCTCAATTGATTTCAAACTTGCCGCATTAGCCACTCAAGCACAGAGCTCAATTGATTTCAACCCTGTCGCATTAGCCACTCAATCACATCAACATGTGTTAAAATGAACTATTTTCCATTTTATAAATTATGTAAAAGTCAAATGGTCAATTTGACTTATTCTTTTGTGGAGATTAAAGGGGATCGGGAATAAATTTCGTCCATAAATTTCTTTTGTCGGGAGACTATAAATACCCACAATATGTTATCTAAAATTCAGATTCATGGAAGAATGTAATTCAAATCTCAAATTGAGACATTTCCCTTAGAAATTGGAGCATCATATTTGCCATTTCTAAGTTCATCAATTCTTGGGGTAGAATTGCACCCGAGTCATTCAATCAAGCCTTGATCAAGTTTGATTGTGGAGTGACTCAATTTAGAACAAGGTTTCCAAATCTTGCTTCTAGATTTTCGATCATAAGAGGTAATCTAGTTCTAGCCTTATCTCTTGGTTGATCCAAATTTCGTATAAGGAGATGTTAATTACTTTGATTCAAGGGTTCTTGCTTCAACAAAAGCTTGAATCGTTGGGTTGAGGATTAGGGTTGCCTTATCAGACATGTTAAGCATGAAAGATGATAGCGGGGTTATATTCATTAATGATAAAAGTAGAAATATTGGGGACCTCATGCATTATGTGTGTTCATGCATTGGGAGGGATACCTCTATTCCATCAAAAGGGTACGGACGCGTACATCCAATGGCAGGACAACGATCGTTATATTTTGTATAGCGCTGTCGTGACGGTTACTAGTTCTAATGGGTTCTGGCCAAGGGAGCGTCCTAGTGTATGCTCGCCCGACAAGTAAGGTGGCCCATGTGTGAGGTAGTACTGCACGTCCAACCCTACCTGAACTGGAAAGCGGAGCCCAAAGCCATGTTATGATAATTTTAAAAGAATAAGTCCCACCATGATTGCTTATGTAGGCATTTCTGACCTCAACCTTGGGGTTACTAAGTTTTCCTAAAATACTAAAGCTACGTGTTATTCTTATTTTTAGGTGAAGGCAAGGTATCCTCGCATGGATGACGTCGACGCTGTGGAAGCCATGGAATCGAAGCTAGGGTAGATGAATTCATGTTGTTTTTATGTCCTTCGGTTAGTTTAGGCACTTCAAGAGATTAGACAGTAAGTTGCTTTTTGGCACTCCAAGAAACGAGATTGTTACCAAGATAAATAGAACAGCCGAATGGAGAACAACAAGTATCGGTTCAACCAGCCCAGTCAGCATCTGAATAAGCCACTAGTGCACTAGGAACAATGGATGGATGAAAGGTAAGACCAAAGTGGAGTGTTCCATTGACATAGCGAAGAATACGTTTGACAGCAGGAAAGTGATCTACCGTAGGGGCATGCAAAAATTGACTTAAAAAATTGATAGCATGGGTCATATCTGGACATGTAATGGTCAAGTATTATAGGACGCCAACAAGAGATCGATAGAGAGTAGGATTAGAGAAAGGAGAACCATAAACAGTTAGGTGTTGAGAAACAACCATGAGAGTGTGAACTAATTTGCTATCGAGCAACTGAGCACGAGTAAGAATATCTTGAGCTATTTTAACTGAATAATAAAGAGAATATTAGGAGTGGATGAAGCTTCAAGACCAAGAAAGTAACTGAGAGAACCCAAATCCTTGGTAGCAAACTCAAAATGAAACTTGCGAGTAAAGTTGTCAATAAGAGATAAGTTATTGTCAGTAACAATAATGTCATCAACATAAAGAAGCAGATAGATAAGGTTAGATTGCTGATGAAAGACAAAAAGGGACGTGTTAGTGCGACTGCAAGAAAAAACCAAGTGTTAGAAGAAGTGAGCTAAAACATTGAAACTAGGTGCGATTGCTTTAAGCCATAGAAGGCTTTCTTTAATCGACAGACATGAGTGGAAACTCGAGGATCAATATATCCAGGAGGTGGTTCCACATGAACAAGTTCGAGAAAAGTGCCATTGAGGGAAAGCATTCTTGACATCAAGTTGCCAAAGAGGTCATTTATTTGCGACTGCAGTAGAAAGCACAACACGGACAGTGGTAACTTTGACAACCAGACTGAAAGTGTCAGTGTAATCAAGACTAGGAACCTTGAAACGCTTGATGGACTCATCAAGAAAATATTTAATGAGAAACACTCATTTAAAGCCCACGATGTTGGTGTTTGAGCCAGAGAAGTCATTGATCGACTGCTTTTCATGCCAAATATTTTGTGTTAAGTGTTGAGGAGGTTTCTGGTTAAAAGCAAGGTGGTGGAACCATAGTTCCATCAACATAGCCCAACATGTCTTTAGTATCAGGAGAGGGATAAGTTGGCTTTTTCAAATAAGATAATTGGAAGAAGAAAGTTTGATGGCGATCATATGGATTAGATTATTGAAAGAAAGAAGATGATAAAAGAATTCGGAAGCCATTTTTACTAAACTCCATAGAAGTTAGGCTCTGAGATTTTTATCTTGTTAAACTGTGCTACACCCTCAATTAGGGTTTTGTTTCCCATCACTCTCATGTCGAGGTTTAATCTGGTACTTAGATTCGCCACTTCAGTCGTGACCACTCCAAGGGTTGTTCTCAAATCTTTAAAGAAATCTAAGACCATATGAATGATCCCTTGTTGGGCATTGTCTAAGGCTTCAACACGTTCTTCCGTTTGGGCAACTAAGCTCGTCGAGTTATCCCTACGCTTGAAGCCACCAGCATTTTTGGCCTTGTCTTATAGGGCCTCGACCCTAGGCAGTAATTCGTGGACAGGCCTTGCCTCAAGGTGGTCTGTCATCTCATCGATTCTTTCAGCTTTAGCGGCATTCTCATATGAATGATCCCTTGTCGGGCATTGTCTAAGGCTTCGACACGTTCTTCCGTTTGGACAACCAAGCTCGTCAAGTTATCCCTACGCTTGAAGCGACCAGCATTTTTGGCCTTGTCTTATAGGGCCTCGACCCTAGGCAGTAATTCGCGGACGACATTGCCTCAAGGTGGTCTGTCATCTCATCGATTCTTTCAGCTTTAGCGACAATCTCATTCATGCAAGATTCCATCCAAAAGGTCTATTCCATCAGGAATTTCACTCATGTAGAGTAATTGTTTTTTGATTTCAGCTAATTGATTACCTGAGACTTCTCAGTAGTTTTGTAACGGACATGTTTGTGTAATGCTTTCCAAAGAGCTGACTTGATTCTGATACCACTTGTCACAATCGCACTCTTGGAGTAGTGGAACAGCGATTGTGGAGCACTTGTTCTATTTCAGCGAACAAGTGAGCTGTAAACATTCAGGCACTGTAGACAACGTCGACGTATGTAAGGGCCTCGAGTCATGTGAGGAAAATGTTTTAGAAAACATGAGCGAGAAAATACATTTGAAAATGATTTGAAAGAATTGAAGAAAACAACGTTACATGACTATTGATATGAATCCAACAACTAATCACTTCCATGTACCCAAACGAGCAATTACAAGAAGTAATACAAAGAAGATTCAAGTATCAAATCAAGAAAATAATGGAGTGGCTGACATTGGAAAGTGATTAGAAGACTTGCCATTTGTAGTTTAATAACCAATTAAGACAATTTATGAATGCCTTATTTTCTTCCATTTGTATTTAATAGCATTTATTAGTGATTTGTAGTTGGTGGTTGAACTTTATTATGTTAGGGTTATCTTGTGGGCCTATTTAAAGGCATGTAATATTAATTTTGAAAGAAAATTGTTGAATACAAACAAAACCTTTGTGTTTTCTTGATACCTTTTTGGTATTATTCTTTTTCAAACCTTGCTTTAGGTTTGATGTTTAAACCGATTCATTGAATTAGTTTTGATCAAGCTAATTCTTGAGTGAGTCGTCTTGGAATCTAAGAGTGACCATCATAGATTCCAAGTTCGATTTAAGAGTCATTCATCTTCTAACCAACTCTTGGTTGGAATCAATTCGTTAAGTTAGCTTTCTTTGTGAACGTTTGCAAGGATTCTAGAAGGAACTCTAGCTTTGCAAAATCCACCATTGCTGAAATTTGCAAAGCTTGAGGTCCTTCTAGAATCCTTGCAAAACGTTCACGGAGAAAGCTAACTTAACAGATTGATTCCAACCAAGAGCTGGTTAGAAGATGAATGACTCTTAGATCAAACTTGGAATCTATGATGGTCACTCTTAGAGACCAAGAAAATTTACTCTAGAATTAGCTTGATCAAAACTAATTCAATGAATCGATTTAAACATCAAACCTAAAGCAAGGTTTGAAAAAGAATAATACCAAAAAGGTATCAAGAAAACACAAAGGTTTTGTTTGTATTCAACAAATTTCTTTCAAAATTGAATATTACATGCCTTTAAATAGGCCAACTAGATAACCCTAACATAATAAAGTTCAACCACCAACTACAAATCACTAATAAATGCTATTAAATACAAATAGAAGAAAATAAGTCATTCATAAATTGTCTTAATTGGTAATTCAACTACAAATGGTAAGTCTTCTAATCACTTTCCAATGTCAGCCACTCCATTATTTTCTTGATTTGATATGTTAATGCTATAAAGATTTTTGGGCTCAAAAGTCTTTGTTTCAACTTGTACACTAGCTAGCTTTTGAAGATGCAATGTATAGGCCTCTAGAATCTTCTTAACCTTGCTTCTTGTAATCGGTTCTTCGGGTACATGCAAAGGGTCAGTAGTTGAATTCATATCATCCTCCATTTCTTTAAAAGGATTTGTCCTCAAATCAAGGTCTTCATTCCCTACATCAAATGGAGTCAAATCAGCCACATTAAAAGTTGAACTTACATTCTACTCATCTCTGAGATCTAGCTTGTATGCATTGTCATTGATCTGCTCTAGTACTTGAAAAATGATGGTGTTAATATAACACATGCGGAAGACAATTTGGATCTTAGGCACGTTTAGAACATCAATTATAGTAAATAACTAGCATGTTCATAAGTATTAAAACTTAATGAGTTTGAATACTAACCTTTTGTAGTTCAAATTCCTTTTTCCTCACGAACCGGTTTCGAACCACCACTAGTGTCTTCTACACTATCCTTCAGTCTTAAAACGGGATTGTGGAATCCGGTGAGTGACTAAACTTGGGAGGGATTTTGTATATATGAAGAGAGTGTTTGTGAGAGGTTTTTCTCAAGGTTTTTCACCAAG
>NW_019646476.1:76752-79730 GCF_002806865.2 Cucurbita pepo subsp. pepo
ATAAAGCTTCTCTTCTCTAAGTTTAAACAAAATTTTCTTATCGTGCAAAATATGATCTTTAAGCTTTTTGAGTAAACAAGGATATCATCAAAGTATACAACAACAAATTTTCCAATATAGTCTCTCAAAACATGATTGATTAGCCTCATAAAAGTACTTGGTGCGTTTGTAAGGCCAAACGGCATAACGAGCCACTCATAAAGCCCAAACTTTGTTTTGAAAGCCGTTTTCCACTCATCTCCCACATTCATTCGAATTTGATGATAACCACTTTTAAGATCTATTTTTGAAAACAGATTAGCACCATATAATTCATCCAACATGTCATCCAATCTAGGAATAGGGTGTCGATACTTTACCGTGATCTTGTTGATGGCTCGACAATCAACACACATCCTCCACGTGCCATCTTTCTTGGGTACCAAAATCACAGGAACTGAACAAGGACTCATGCTTTCTCTAACATATCCTTTATCCATGAGTTCTTCCACTTGTCTCTGAATCTCCTTAGTCTCGGTGGGATTGGTCCTATAGGCAGCCATATTTGGAAGAGTTGCCCCAGGTACGAAGTCAATTTGGTGTTCAATCCCTCTTAGAGGGGGTAACCCCGTACATGCATCTTCATGTGGAAATATGTCATTGAATTCCTGCAAAAGAGACTTAAAAGCACTTGGCAAAGCATCATCAGTTTTTGGTTCCATTGCTAAACACATTCCTTTGCACATAAGTACAAATTTTGGTTCTTGGGCTAACATATTCCTCATTTTTCCCATTCTTATAACCAAACTCACATTTTCTCTCTTTTCTTCAAAATCATTTTTTTTTTCTCTCTTGGTTTTCACTCATCCTTTGCCCCTCACTTTTCTCTTTTTTTTCACTCTTATCTCTCTCTTTTACCTTAGTTTCTTCTCTCCACTGTTGTTCTTCATATTCTTTTCTTTTCTTCTCTAATTTCAATTGGTCACAATGTACTTCATATGGAGACAATGGAAGTAAAGTAAATTTCTTCCCACACAAAGTAAAAGTATACTTGTTCATCAAACCATCAAATGTTACCTTTCTATCATATTGCCAAGGTCGGCCGAATAAGATGTCCCCCGCATGCATTGGTACGACATCACAAAGAACTTCATCTTTATATCTTCCAAGAGTAAAAGAAATAAGAGCTTGGGAATTCACCTTAATTTCTTCTTTGTTTGTTAACCAATGAAGTTTGTATGGTTTTGGATGGGGATAGACAGAAAGTTGAAGTCTTTTTACAAGGAAGCTGCTTACCACATTTGTGCAACTTCCACTATCAATCACCAAGCTGCATGGGTTTCCTTTGACCAAACATCTTGTGTGGAACAAGTTTTCCCTTTGATCTTCAAATTTCTCTTCCTTGATTTGAACATTGAGTACCCTTCTTGTGATCAAAGATATGGAATTACCTTCTTCAACATACTCATCATCATATGCTGCGATTTCTTCCACAAGCTGTGAGTCATGATCCTCACATTCATCATCTGAATCAAGTATACCATTCCTTATCACCATAACTTTTTTATTAACACACTCTTTGCTCATGTGTCCAAACCCTTTGCACTTCCAACATTGAATAGAACTAGACTTCTCCTTTACCGTCTTTGAAGCTTCATTCTTTTTACCAATGGAACTCTCAGCCTCCACTCTTTTAGCAGCCACAAACTTTTCTTTTGGTGACATTGATTCATTTCTATTCACAAAACTATCCTTGTTCCAAGTGTTAGAATTTGAAAAGGTGTTAGTTCGTGATGTGTACCTTTTTGAATGCTCTTTTTCTTCCTTCAATTGGTCTTCAATTTTGAGAGCATAATGATACATGTCTTCCAGATATGGTGGTGGATTTCTGTCAACAAGATGAGCAATTTCTCGATTCAAACCTCCAAGGAATCTAGACATGGTATCTTCTTCTTCTTCTCTAACATTTGCTCTTTCCATCATAGTTTCCATCTCTTGATAATATTCCGCCACACTTTTTGTTCCTTGCCTCAAACCTTGCAATTTAGTTTTCAAATTTCTTTCATAATGTTTTGGAACATACCTTTTTCTCATGGCTTCTTTAAGTTCTTCCCAAGTCTCTATTGGATCTTCCTCTTTTCTTCTTCTGTCGGATTTGAGATGTTGGTACTCATAATGTTTTGGAACATACCTTTTTCTCATGGCTTCTTTAAGGTCTTCCCAAGTCTCTATTGGATCCTCCTCTTTTCTTCTTTTGTTGGATTTTAGATGTTGGTACCAATCACCAACATGATTGGTAAATTCGGCAATAGCAAGTGTAACGACCTAGATCCACCGATAGTAGATATTGTCCTCTTTCGGCTTTCCCTTTTGGGCTTCCCCTCAAGGCTTTAAAACGCGTCTGCTAGGGGAAGGTTTCCACACCCTTATAAATGGTGATTTGTTCTCCTCCCCAACCAATGTGGGACATCACAATAAAAAATGTAACGCCCCGTTAGGTTATATATAATAATAATAATAATAATAATAATAATAATAATAATAGTAAAATAAATTCATAATAAAATAAGAAAAAAATTAACCGTCCACCTCTCCTTTATTCTCTCCACCCTACCCTAAATACCTCCTCATCCGTCATCAATAATTGTACAAACAAAACAGAAAAAGAAAGAAAAGATTTTCTGGGGAGAAGAAAGGCAGATAGATTTTCTGGGAGAAAAAAAGGAAGATAATGGAGAGATGGTTAGGCAGATAATTGGAGAGAGATGTCATTTGAGAAGGTTAGTAGTGAGATTTACCTTCTTCTTTTTCTTGTATGGAAGAATATTAATATGTTGCAATTATTTAGATTTGAGTTAGAAATGATGATATCTTACCAGTCAATTAAAATTTGGTAGGAGAAAAGAAATACAAAAAAGAGGGGAAGACTGGGAAAACAGATCAAACAATCAAAAGAAGGGAAAAGAAAAAGAGAGAGAGAGTGAGAAATAAAGAGATTT
>NW_019646476.1:81572-88208 GCF_002806865.2 Cucurbita pepo subsp. pepo
TCCATCTCTTGATAATATTCCGCCACACTTTTTGTTCCTTGCCTCAAACCTTGCAATTTAGTTTTCAAATTTCTTTCATAATGTTTTGGAACATACCTTTTTCTCATGGCTTCTTTAAGTTCTTCCCATGTCTCTATTGGATCCTCCTCTTTTCTTCTTCTCTCGGATTTGAGATGTTGGTACCAATCACCAGCATGATTGGTAAATTCGGCAATAGCAAGTCTCATCTTCTTATTTTCACTATAGGTGTTGCAATCAAACACATGCTCTATCTTTCTTTCCCACTGCAAGTATGCCTCAGAATCTGGCGTTCCACAAAAGAGTGGGATTTTGAGTTTAACTCCCCCATCTCTATCTTCATGTACTATTTCCATCTTTCTAGGTTGCATAGTTGCATGGTTATTTCTTCCTCTCCATCTACCATCAACATGTCTTTCTTGTACTACTATACGTTCATCTTCTTGTAATGTTCGTTCTTGTCTTTGTTCTTGTGCCCTTCGTTCTTGTCTATCTTCCATCATCATTTCCATCATACATTGAATTGTTTGAAGAATGGTTGTATTAAGATTTGGTACTCTGGTGGTACTACTTCTCCATTATGTGAGATTTTGTTATCAAGGGACCTCTCTACACTTCTCACAAAAATTTCACTCAGGGACACTCGTGTTTCACACTCAAAGGTAGGCTTTTGGTACTAGGTCAAGAATGTAAAGGCTGGCTTTTTTTTTTTTTTTTTTTTTTTTTTTTTTTTTTTTTTTTTTTTTTTTTTTTTTTTTTTTTTTTTTTTTTTTTTTTTTTTTCGATAATCTGAGAGAGAAAAAAAATTGATACAAAAAAAAAAACAATAAAAATATTTCACCTCTAGAGCGGCCAAAGAACGTCGACCAAATGCTCTGATACCAAATGATAAGCGCCTACAATGCTGGAATTTGCAAAGCTAGAGGTCCTTCTAGAATCCTTGCAAAACGCTCACAGAGAAAGCTAACTTAACGGATTGATTCCAACCAAGAGCTGGTTAGAAGATGAATGACTCTTAGATCGAACTTGGAATCTATGATGGTCACTCTTAGATACCAAGACAATTCACTCCAGAATTAGCTTGATCAAAACTAATTCAATGAATCGGTTTAAACATCAAACCTAAAGCAAGGTTTGAAAAAGAATAACACCAAAAGGGTATCAAGAAAACACAAAGGTTTTTTCTGTATTCAACCAAAATCCCTCAAACATGAATATTACATGCCTTTAAATAGGCCCAGAAGATAACCCTAACAAAATAAAGTTCAGCCACCAACCACTAATAAATGCCAATAAATGCTATTAAATACAAATTGAAGAATATAAGGCAATTCATACAAACTATTAATAAATGCTATTAAATATAAAATGAAGCAAATAAGGCATTAATAATTTCCTTAATTGGTAATTCAACTACCAAAGGCAAGTCTTCTAATTACTTTCCAATATCAGCCACTCCATTATCTTCTTGATTTGATATGCTAATGCTATAAAGATTTTTGGGCTCAAAAGTCTTTGTTTCAACTTGTACACTAGCTAGCTTTTGAAGATGCCATGTATAGGCCTCTAGAATCTTCTTAACCTTGCTTCTTGTAATCGGTCCTTCGGGTACATGCAAAGGGTCAACAGTTGAATTCATATCAGCTTAGTTGCTCGATAGCAAATAAGTCCACACCCACATGGTTGTTTCTCAACAATTGACTATTTATGGTTCTTGATATGAACCAAGAGACATCAATTATACAATATGCTTCAATGAAGATGTGAAGAAAATATTGTTGAAATTATCAAAAGATATTTCAATTCGTGCACATTGAAGAAAAATGAAGTTTCATGTTTTAAATTTTGGGTGGATTACAATTTAGAGTTATTGTATTTCATTAATGTATTTTAGGACTTTTAATTTACTTTAGGTTACAATTACATAATGGTTAATTATGACCATTAAGTATGAATGTTACAACTTTTGGAATGCCTTTAGTAGTTTCATTTTAAGGCTATATAAAGCCATGTATGTTGTATTTGTAAGAAGACTTCAAAAATATAGTAAAAGAAGCATTTGTGCTTTTCTTTCGCCAATGGCTAAGTTTCTTTGCAATTCCATGAGTTTAGGTTGCATGTAGAATCATTCAAGCTCGACATGATCAATCTTGCTTGTGGAGTGATTCGAATCTCAATCAAGTGTTTTTTCCTTGAGATATTTGATCAACAAGAATCATTCAAGCTAGACATGATCGATCTTGCTTGTAGAGTGATTCGAATCTCAAACAATGTTCTTGCCTTGAGATATTCGATCAACAAGGTAATCCGAATCTTACTCCCCTTGTAGTGATTTCCACATATCAAGTAACTTTAGGGAAAAAAAACGGTAAATTGACCCAGCTCTAGTTACGAACAACCTGTTAAGGATAGCTTACATGGTTATATCAAATGGATAGAAATATATCTATAGTGAGGAGAGTGCAACTACTAGGCTATAGTGGAGTGTCCTAGTAGTTAACAAATGTTGATTAAAGGTTAATGAGTTTAACCGGTTAGAACAGGAGAAGTTGTCTCAGCAAGATCAATAGGAAATTTAAAGTTGTTTTTCGGGGATAGATTCATTATATTAGATAATGTACTTTTTGTTCATGGAATGAAAAGAAATCTAATATCTATCTCTTGTTTATTAGAACAATTGTATAAAATATCTTTTGAAATCAATGAAGTGTTCATTTTCAAAAGAAGTATTCATTTTCAAAAGAAGTATTCATATTTGTTCTGCAAAACTAGAAAACAACTTATATATGTTAAAATCGAGCGAAACAAAAGCTATTTTAAATACTGAGATGTTTAAAACAGCTAAAATTCAAATTAAACGACAAAAGATTTCTCCTAATACCTATCTTTGGCACTTAAGACTAGGCCACATTAATCTCAATAGGATTGGGAGATTGGTTAAAAGAGGACTTCTAAATGAGTTAGATTAGAAGACAACTCTTTACCTGTATGTGAGTTCTGTCTTGAGGGTAAAATGACTAAACGACCTTTTTTCCGAAAAAGGTTATAAAGCCAAAAAAAAACCTTAGAACTCGTGCATATAGGTNAAAAAGGTTATAAAGCCAAAAAAACCTTAGAACTCGTGCATATAGGTCTCTGTGGTCCAATGAATGTCAAAGCATGAGGAGGGTATGAATATTTCATCAGTTTTATTGATGATTATTCAAGGTATGACTATCTTTACCTAATGCATCACAAGTCCAAAGCTCTTGAAAATTTAAGAGAGTATAAGACTGAGGTTGAGAATCTATTAGGAAAAACTATTAAAACACTTCGATTAGATCGAGGTGGAGAGTATATGGACTTAAGATTCTAGGACTATATGATAGAACATGGAATCACGTCTCAACTTTCAGCCCCTAGTATGCTTCAACAGAACGGTGTAACAGAAAGGAGAAATAGAACTCTGTTAGACATGGTTCAGTCTATGATGAGTTTCGTTCAATTACCTGATTCGTTTTTGGGATATGCAGTGGAGACTGCTGCATAAATTTTGAACATGGTTCCTTCTAAGAGTGTTTCAGAAACACCTTATGAGTTATGGAGAGGGCGTAAAGGTAGTTTACGTCACTTCAGCATTTGGGGATGCCCAGCACATGTGTTGGTTTAAAATCCCAAGAAATTAGAACGTCGTTCAAAATTATGCCTATTCGTATGATACCCCAAAGAGACGAAAGGTGGTATGTTTTATGACCCTCAAGAAAATAGAATGTTTGTATTAACAAACGTACATTCTTAGAGGAAGACCACATAAGAAATCATCAACCTCGCAACAAACTAGTATGAGTGAGATTTCTAACTATGATAAAACAACAAGAGTTGTTTATCAGGCTGGTCCTTCAACATGATTTGTTGATGGAGCTCACACTTCTAGTCAATCACATTCTTCTCAAGAGTTAAGAGTGTCTCAACGTAGTGGGAGGGATATAACTCTGGGAGGGATATAACTCAACCCGATTGTTACTTAGGTTTGGCAGAAACATAGGTCATCATACCATGATAAGAATCACGATGTTCCAAATGGACCTATTGCCAAGAAGATTAAAACAAATATATCAACAACAGAATTCGAACCTATACACGGAGAGCTCAATTGATTTCAAACCTGTAACATTAGCCACTCAAGCATATCAATATTTGTTAGAAAAAACTATGTTTAATTTCATAAATTATGTAAAAGTCAAATGGTCAATTTGACTTATTCTTTGTGGAGATTAAAGGAGATCGGAAATAAATCCTGTCCACAAACGTCTTTTGTCGGGAGACTATAAATACCAACAATATGTTATGTAAAATTTAGATTCGTGGATGAATGTAATTCAAATCTCAAATTGAGACGTTTCCGTTATAAATCCAAGCATCATATTTGTCATTTCTAAGTTTCAAGCAATTCTTGTGGTAGAATTGCACCCAAGTCATTCAATAAAGTCTTGATCAAGTTAGATTGTGAAGTGACTCAATTTAGAACAAGGTTCCAAATCTTGCTTCTAGATCTTCGATCGTAAGAGGTAATCTAATTCTAGCCTTATCTCTTGGTTGATCCAAATTTCGTATAAGGAGGTGTTAATTACTTTGATTCAAGGGTTCTTGCTAAAACAAAAGCTTGGATCGATGGGCTGAGAATTAGGGTTGCCTTATCAATTTGGTATCAGAGCCTAGGTTTACATCTTTGTGGCCGACTCTAGAATTGATTTTATCTTTCATTTCTACTCTTGTTTATCTTTTCTTTAAATTTGTCCATTTATTTTCTTGCTGTCATTTCCGCCATTATTCATCAACTTTTCACTTTGTTCTCATTTTCTTCCTAAAGATCACGTTAAGATCTTGAAAAAAAAAAATCTTATCATATGTGTTCTTACTATTGTGATTATAAACGATATTTATCATTTTTTTTAGATCATTTGCATGTTTATTTGAAGATCAAATAAACTTCGATTCACATCTTTTTCTTCATCCATCTAAATCTAGAATCGTTGTGTTTAATATATATACATTTTTTTTTCTCATAATCTACGCTTGAAGATAACTTCTAAATTTTCCGAATTCTATAAAAAGAAGAGTTAGATCGTTCTTGAAATCTTCACGTTCTTTCTTTTTGGAAATTTTTTTTAGTGTGCAATTATATCCAAAAATATCTTCGTGTCCCTTATTTTTTTTGTTCACGTCTTGTTTTATTTTGTTGTTATTTCATAATTAACTTATCTTGATTGCCTTGAATAGCTTGCTACTATCAGAATTGCTTTACCGATATATTAGCCTACCTTGATCATAATTTAGTCACTTTCCCAAACAGCCTACCTTTGTGTGTATAAACACGAGTGTCCCTGAGTGTAAAATCAGTGAGTTGAGTGTGTGAGATCCTAAACATATTCCACTACTGTTTGTACAATCATGAAACAAGATGGAGTAAATGGAGGGGAGATCAATGAAGCTAGATGGAGAGAAGCACAGGTCGAAACAATTACTCGTTTGAATCAATTTATTAGTACATTGAGAGACCGAATGGAGCGAATTGAAATAGCCTTAGGTAATCTTCAAGGGAGGGAAGTACTCTTGAATGAAGGAGTTGAAAATGAAGAAGATGACAATGTCACCCTTTTAGCAAGACATAGTCCTCGGGGAGGGAGAGATGTCGGTCGAGGGAGAGGAAGAGTCAGAAGAAGGGGTAGAGAAATTTTAGCACCAAAAAGAATTGAGAGGGAGTACCAGTATGAGAGAGAAAAAGAAAAAGGAGTCGGGGGAGTAAAGCTAAAAATTCCAACTTTTAATGGGAGATCTGATCCAGAGAAGTATTTGCAATATGAGAGAAAAATTGAGCATGTCTTTGATTGCAACAATTTCAGTGAAGAAAGAAAGTTGAAGCTTGTTGTGGCTGAATTTTATGATTACGCCATTATATGGTGGACATCTTTGAAATCAGAGTGGAGGACAAATTATGGAGAACCAATTGAAATGTGGGAGGAATTGAAGACATTAATGAGAAAAAGGTACATTCCTAAGCATTATTCTCAAGTACTCAAGCAAAAACTCTATACTTTACAACAGGGATCCAAAAGTGTTGAAGAATATTACAAAGAAATAGAGACCCTTATGAATAGAGCATGTGAAGATGAGGAAGATACAATGGCTAGATTTTTTGGTGGGTTAAACCGAAAACTTGCTCATCAAGTGGATAGGCAAGCATACTTTGATATGCAAGAATTGTTACACCTTGCTGTCAAAATCGAAGGGCAACTAGCTTGGGAGAAGGGGAACTCCAAGATGTATGGTATTTCAAAGTCTACTACTTTCAACACTTGGAAAAAGAATGCAAATATTGAAAAGATAGATTTCAAAGTTGGAGGCAAGTATGATCTTGACAAAAAGAACAAAGCTGAGACCTCCAAGGGTAAAGAGAAAGCAGAGGAATATAAGGAGATTCGAGAAAGAAATAGAGACATCAAATGTTGGAAATGTCAAGGAATTTGTCATCTTAGTCATGATTGTTCTAACAAGAGAGTCATGATCATCAAGAATGGACAAGTTGTCACAAATAGTGAGAAAAGTGACCATGATGAGCTAGTTGAAGAGGAAATCCAG
>NW_019646476.1:90862-103756 GCF_002806865.2 Cucurbita pepo subsp. pepo
AATTTATTGAAATATTTTCGTATGTCATCAAGTATAAGCAAGGTAAAGATATTATAGTAGCTCATGTGTTATCTAAAAGGTATGATCTCTTTACTTCTCTTACTGCAAAAATTCTTGGAGTTGAGCATATTATTGAATTATATAGAGATGACCAAGACTTTAGAACTATTAATGCATCTTGTCTTGCAAAAGAAAGTGGTGGATGATTATATGTTTCATAAATTTTTAATTACTAAGAGTAAGCTTTGTATTCTTTAATGCTCTATAAAAGATTTGTTTTTGAGAGAAGCATATGTGGTGCCTTAATGGGACATCTTAGGATTAATAAAGTTTATAAGATATTGCATAAACACTTTTGTTGGCCGAAGATGAAGCGGAGCGCTCTGCAAATGTCAACAACATTCAAAAGAAAATACGTATGCACGGAGAGCTCAATTAGTTTCAAACATATCGCATTAGCCACTCAAGCACATCAACATTTGTCAGAAAAAACTATTTTTAATTTCATAAATTATGTAAAAGTCAAATGGTCAATTTGACTTATTCTTTGTGGAGATTAAAGGGGATCGGGAATAAATCCCGTCCACAAATGTCTCGAATAAATCTCGTCCACAAACATCTTTTGTCGGGAGACTATAAATACCCACAATATGTTATGTAAAATTCAGATTCGTGGATAAATGTAATTCAGATCTCAAATTGAGACGTTTCCCTTAGAAATCCGAGCATCATATTTGCCATTTCTAAGTTTCAAGCAATTCTTGTGATAGAATTGCACCCTAGCCAAATCAAGCCTTGATCAAGTTAGATTGTGGAGTGACTCAATTTAGAACAAGGTTTCCAAATCTTGCTTCTAGATCTTCGATCGTAAGAGGTAATCTAATTCTAGCCTTATCTCTTGGTTGATCCAAATTTCGTATAAGGAGGTGTTAATTACTTTGATTCAAAGGTTCTTGCTTCAACAAAAGCTTGGATCGTTGGGTTGAGGATTAGGGTTGCCTTATCAGTTTCTGAAACACTCTTAGTAGGAACCATTTTCAAAATGTATGTAGCAGTCTCCACTGCATATCCCCAAAACCAATCGAGTAATTGAGCGAAACTCATCATAGACCGAACCATGTCTAACAGAGTTCTATTTCTCCTTTTCGATACACCATTTTGTTGAGGCATACTAGGGGCTGAGAGTTGAGACCTTATTCCATGTTCTATCATATAGTCCTAAAATCTTAAGTCCATGTACTCTCCTCCTCGATCTGATCGAAGTGTTTTAATAGTTTTACCTAATAGATTCTCAACCTCAGTCATATACTCTCTGAATTTTTCAAGAGGTTCGAACTTGTGACGCATTAGGTAAAGATAGCCATACCTTGAATAATCATCAATAAAACTGATGAAATATTCATACCCTCCTCGTGCTTTGACATTCATTGAACCACATAGATCTTTATGCACGAGTTCTAAGGTTTCTTTGGCTCTATAACCTTTTTTGAAAAATGATCGTTTAGTCAATTTACCCTCAAGACAAGACTCACATGTTGGTAAAGAGTTGTCTTCTAACTCATTTAGAAGTTCTCTTTTAACCAATCTCTCAATCCTATTAAGATTTATATATTATATCCATTTATTGTTCANGGGTTGAGGATTAGGGTTGCCTTATCAGTTTCTGAAACACTCTTAGTAGGAACCATTTTCAAAATGTATGTAGCAGTCTCCACTGCATATCCCCAAAACCAATCGAGTAATTGAGCGAAACTCATCATAGACCGAACCATGTCTAACAGAGTTCTATTTCTCCTTTTCGATACACCATTTTGTTGAGGCATACTAGGGGCTGAGAGTTGAGACCTTATTCCATGTTCTATCATATAGTCCTAAAATCTTAAGTCCATGTACTCTCCTCCTCGATCTGATCGAAGTGTTTTAATAGTTTTACCTAATAGATTCTCAACCTCAGTCATATACTCTCTGAATTTTTCAAGAGGTTCGAACTTGTGACGCATTAGGTAAAGATAGCCATACCTTGAATAATCATCAATAAAACTGATGAAATATTCATACCCTCCTCGTGCTTTGACATTCATTGAACCACATAGATCTTTATGCACGAGTTCTAAGGTTTCTTTGGCTCTATAACCTTTTTTGAAAAATGATCGTTTAGTCAATTTACCCTCAAGACAAGACTCACATGTTGGTAAAGAGTTGTCTTCTAACTCATTTAGAAGTTCTCTTTTAACCAATCTCTCAATCCTATTAAGATTTATATATTATATCCATTTATTGTTCATTTCATATCATTTGTAATTTACCACCGTTCTCTTTTTTTAATATGATTATAAATAGAGAACTTTTATCACCATTTAGGTGTGGTGGTTTTAGCAAATATTCTCATGGTATCCGAGCCCCTTCGGTTTAACAACCTTGATCCTTTCATCTCAATGACTTTCGAATTCTCTTATCATCTTCTTCTTTTCAATAATCTAATCCATATGATCGCCATCAAAATTTCTTTCAACAATTATCTTCTTTGGAAAGCCAACTTATCCCTCTCCTGGTAATCAAGACATGTTGGGCTATGTTGATGGAACTATGGTTCCACCATCTCGCATCTCTACAAACTTAGCCCTTGTTAGGGCCTTTGTGCATACGAACTCCACAACGATTTGTCTCTTCTCAACGCACTCATCGATGAAGTGGAAGGGAGTGTCAATGTGTTTGCTGCGTCCCTGAAATATAAGATTCTTTATCAGTGCAATCGCAGATTTGTTGTCGACGTAGAGAGTTACTGGCTTTAGTTCACTTCTAGTAACTTCACTCGAAATATCTCTAAACTACAATATTTGGCAAGACGCCATAGTTCGCCACTTCCTTCACTAACCTTTCAATCTCCATTTTCAAAACTTTCTTTTCCTTTTCAATCTCTACTTTCTCCTTCGTTTTCGGATCGACTCTTCTCTCCAAATCTTCAATAATCCTATCAGATTCATTCAATAACCTCCTAACAAATCCTATCTCCCATTTCATCCATTTGACTCTGTTTCTTCTCATTGGCATTCTTCTTCAAGTCGAGCTCGAAACCCTCTTTAGCCTGAACCAGAACTCCAAACTCCTTTCTCTTCTCATGTGTCTCCTTCAAAAGGCGCTCGTTCAGCAATTTCAACGTCTGCAACTAAAACTTCTCCACATATTTATCCACGGCAGATTTGGGTGTTGCTATGAATCTCTATTCTCCTCCTGATGATCCGGCAGTTTCTTTGGCTAGTTCGCCGATCGCGTGGGCTTCTTCTTCGCCATTGTTTTAGGATTTTGAAGGGATTGCAGCTTACATTTGCATCATCTGTTTCTCATGTTCAATATGCATTTCTACCATCCTTTCTCAACATTCCATTTGATAAGATAATGAATCACTACAAGGGGAATAAGATTCAGATTACCTTGTTGATCGAATATCTCAAGGCAAGAACATTGTTTGAGATTCGAATCACTCCACAAGCAAGATTGATCATGTCGAGCTTGAATGATTCTTGTTGATCTAATATCTCAACGCAAGAACAAATGATTGAGATTCGAATCACTCCACAAGCAAGATTGATCATGTCGAGATTGAATGATTCTACATGCAACCTAAACTACATAGAATTGCAAAGAAACTTAGCCATTGACTAAAGAAAAGCACAAATGCTTCTTTTACTACATTTTTCAAGTCCAACTACAAATACAACATACATGGCTTTATATAGCCTCGAAATGAAACTACTAAAGACATTCCAAAAGTTGTAACATTCATACTTAATGATCATAATTAACCATTATGTAATTGTAACCTAAAGTAAATTAAAAGTCTTAAAATACATGAATGAAATACAATCAATCTAAATTACTCGAAATTCTAATCCACCCAAAATTTATAACATGAAACTTCATTCTTCTTCAATGGTCTTACCTTTCGTCCATCCATTGTTCCTAGTGTGCTAGTGGCTTATTCAGATGTTGACTGGGTTGGTTGAACCGATACTCGTCGTTCTACATCCATCTATTCTATTTATCTTGGTAACAATCTCGTTTTTTGGAGTGCCAAAAAGCAACCTACTGTCTCATCTCTTGAAGTGTCTAAACTAACCGAAGGGCCATAAAAACAACATGAATGCATCTACCCTGGCTTCCATTTCATGGCTTCCACAGCGTCGACGTCATCCATGCAAAAGTACCTTACCTTTACCTAAAAATAAGAATTANGAAGGGCCATAAAAACAACATGAATGCATCTACCCTAGCTTCCATTTCATGGCTTCCACAGCGTCGACGTCATCCATGCAAAAGTACCTTACCTTTACCTAAAAATAAGAATAACACGTAACTTGAGTATTTTAAGAAAATTTAGTAAGTAACCGCATGAGCTGTATACGTACCCCAAGCTTGGTTCGTCAAGCTAGCGCACGCTAGCACTGTGGACAGCAAGGAGGGTATGAACCCACATGATATCATGACAAACATAAATATCGTAAGGTACATGTCCTTACTAATCATAACAGAGAAGTATCTTGACGCTCATAACACACATAAATGCATGAGATCTCCATATCTTAAAGTTATGGTATATGTTTAAGATACAAATTATACTTATCACATCTTTCATAATTAGTGTATATAAGTTCGAGGGTGGCACATCATGTGTCATTGATAATATAATATAACTCCATATTATGACATGAACATATTATAGCATAACTTACAACATGGTACAGCATAACATGACATAGCCTAACATAATGGAGCTACAACATAATATAACATAGCGTAAATGTAAGATAGTACACGTCATACATCGATAAAATATGTTACGTGCAGAGACACAGTGCATGTGTCATTCATATATTCATCGATCATCCAACCAAACCAACATTAAGGTCCCTTACCTGAGTAACTTAACTTAAAGTCAGTAATTTATCCGTGGAGCTAGTCCGGATCTGTCACATGAAATTCAAGTCAACTCATGTGAGTTCACAACATCGAGTTAAAATATGTTTGAGCGATTTAATCTACCTAATCTTCATAATTAAACCTCTAATTTAGCTTAGAACATTTTAAATTGGCAAAACAATGGTCGTACTTATCTGGCACAACATCGAGTCACCAAGTCTGGTTGGGTTGGGCTTGGAGTCTGGCAGATCTANTCAACCAAGAGATAAGGCTAGAATTAGATTACCTCTTATGATCAAAGATCTAGATGCAAGATTTGGAAACCTTGTTCTAAATTGAGTCACTCCACAATCTAACTTGATCAAGGCTTGATTGAATGGCTCAGGAGCAATTCTACCACAAGAATTGCTTGAAACTTACAATTTACTTTTTACTTTCTACTTGTGACATTGTATACTTGCAGTTATTCTTGTGAACTTTACACTATTTTACTATATATCTTCACGAGTGATCAATGTCCTAAAAATGAGACCTTTCGTAATCAAAATTCGCACCTGGAGCATTTGGCATACAACTTGTTCTCCTTCAAAATTGTCAGGACTTTCTAGAGGACTTCCTAGATCGTTTTAGAATACACAAGGATGTCATCTATGAACGTGATAACAAACGTTTCAGACACCCCTTGAACACTCAGTTCATCAACTCCATGAACATGACATGGGCATTGATGAGTCCAAAATACATGACGAGTGATTCATAATGACCGTATCTAAACGTTGAATGAGACATGACATGTTCAGACACCCCTTGAACATGGAGCATTTGTGCTTTTCTTTAGCCAATGGCTAATTTTCTTTTCAACTCTATGTACTTTAGGTTGCATGTAGAATCATTCAAGCTCGACATGATCAATCTTGCTTGTGGAATGATTCGAATCTCAATCAAGTGTTCTTGCCTTGAGACATTCGATCAACAAGGTAATCCGAATCTTATTCCCCTTGTATTGATTCCTTATCTTATCAACTATAGGGTGCCAACAAGAGATCGATAGAGAGTAGGATTAGAGAAAGGATAACCATAAACAGTCAGGTGTTAAGAAACAACCATGAGGGTGTGAACTAATTTGCTATCGAGCAACTGAGCACGAGTAAGAATATCTCGAGCTATTTCAACTGAATAATAAAGAGAATATTAGGAGTGGATGAAGCTTCAAGACCAAGAAAGTAACTGAGAGAACCCAAATTCTTGGTAGCAAACTCAAAATGAAACTTGCAAGTAAAGTTGTTAATAAGAGATGAGTTGTTGTCGATAACAATAATGTCATCAACATAAAGAAGCAAATAGATAAGGTTAGATTGCTGATGAAAGACAAAAAGGGACGTGTCAGTGCGACTGCAAGAAAAACCAAGTGTTAGAAGAAGTGAGCTAAAACATTGAAACTAGGCGTGAGGAGCTTGCTTTAAGCCATAGAAGGCTTTCTTTAATCGACAGATATGAGTGGAAAATCGAGGATCAATATATCTAGGAGGTGGTTTCATATGAACAAGTTCAAGAAGAGTGCCATTGAGGAAAGCATTCTTGACATCAAGTTGCCCAAGAGGCCATTTATTTGCGACTGCAATAGAAAACACTACACGGACAGTGGTAACTTTGACAATCGGACTGAAAGTGTCAGTGTAGTCAAGACTAGGAATCTGAGTATAATCTTTGGCAACAAGACTGATAAGGCAATCCTAATCCTCAGCCCAACGATCCAAGCTTTTGTTGAAGCAAGAACCTTTGAATCAAAGTAATTAACACCTCCTTATACGAAATTTGGATCAACCAAGAGATAAGGCTAGAATTAGATTACCTCTTGCGATCGAAGATCTAGAAGCAAGATTTGAAAACCTTGTTCTAAATTGAGTCACTCCACAATCTAACTTGATCAAGGCTTGATTGAATGGCTCGGGTGCAATTCTACCACAAGAATTGCTTGAAACTTAGAAATGGCAATATGATGCTCGGATTTCTAAGAGAAACGTCTCAATTTTAGATCTAAATTACATTCATCCACGAATCTCAATTTTACATAACACATTGTGGGTATTTATAGTCTCCCGACAAAAGACGTTTGTGGACGAAATTTATTCGAGATGTTTGTGGACGGGATTTATTTCTGATCCCCTTTAATCTCCACAAAGAATAAGTTAAATTGACCATTTGACTTTTACATAATTTATGAAACTAAACATAGTTTTTTCTAATAAATGTTGATGTGTTTGAGTGGCTAATGCAACAGGTTTAAAATCAATTGAGCTCTTCGCGCGTAGGTTCGAATTCTGTTGTTGACATATTTTTTTGAATCTTGATGACATTTTTTGAATCTTCTTGGTAATAGGTCCATTTGGAACACCGTGATTCTTATCTAAGACAAGCCTTGAAACGCTTGATGGATTCATCAACTAAATATTACACTCATTTAAAGCCCACGATGTTGGTGTTGGCAAGGTGAGGAATCAAAGAACAAGTGTCATTTTGTTCTAAAGCTCGAATTTCATCATCCATAGCAGCGACCCAAGCAGGATTCTTAACCGCATATTCGAATCCTTTTGGCTAAGTGGATGCAAGAAGAGCAGAAAGAAGTCCAGATGAGTCCAAAATACCAAGATTTGCTGGATGATGAATCTTGAAGATACAAACTTTGGCTCGAGTGATCATAGGATGAGAGACCAAAGAAGAAGAGGAATCAGCAGTAGATTCAATAGAGGCCGAATCAAAAGTCGAGGGTAGCAAAGAGGAGCCTGCAAGAGAAGTAACAACTTGCACAAGCTCATCCACAAGGTCAGAACAAATATCACACAAGGATGAACTGGATCGAGGAATGTGCGATGGTAAGGAAGATGAATCAATATGGTAAAGATATGGTTCCAAGAAATTTAAAATATGAAGAGAGTAAAAAGGTTGGGTCTAGGAGCTAGGGATAGCAGGAAAGTGAATTTCATCAAATTTAGCGTGGCAGGTGATGTATAGCTTAGTGTTGGTGGATTCAAGACAACAAAACTCTTTATGAGCAAGACTACAACCCAAGAAGATGCAAGATATGCGGTGGGAGAAAACTTGTTAGGTATATAATCACTCAAGCAAGAATAAACACGACAACCAAAGGGATGAAAATTGTCATAATGGGGAGAGTAGCAGTAGAGGAGTTCAAAGAGTGACTTACCTCCAAGAAGTGAAGTAGGCAACCAGTTGATAATATAAGCTACAGTGCTGAAGGCATCAACTCAGAAATGAGGAGAAAGTTGGGAGTGAAAGAGAAGGGCCAAACCAGTCTTAGTCACTTGACGATGTTTTCTAGACAAGAATCGACACATTTGTTAGCGACATTTCGGAAGCATTGTCATACGTAGTTTTTGCCATCGTCTTATACCTTGCTTCGATGAAGATCTCTATTGATACATCTATGAGAACGCTTTGATGGAAAGTGACCTTATATGTTATGATATGAACCAAGAGACATCAATCATACAATATGCTTAAATGAAGATGTGAAGAAAATGTTGTTGAAATTATCAAAAGATATTTCAATTTATGCCACATGGAAGAAGAATGAAGTTTCATGTTTTAAATTTTAGGTGGATTACAATTTAGAGTAATTTATAGTTATTGTATTTCATTAATGTAATTTAAGACTTTTAATTTACTTTAGGTTACAATTACCTAATGGTTAATTATGGCCATTAAGTATGAATGTTACAACTCTTGGAATGCCTTTAATAGTTTCATTTTTGAGGCTATATAAAGCATTGTATGTTGTATTTGTAAGGAGACTTGGAAAATATAGAAAGAAGCATTTGTGCTTTTTTTTTAGCCAATGGCTAATCTTCTTTGCAATTCTATGTAGTTTAGGTTGCATGTAGAATCATTCAAGCTCGACATGATCAATCTTGCTTGTGGAGTGATTCGAATCTCAAACAAGTGTTCTTGCCTTGAGATATTTGATCAACAAGAATCATTCAAGCTAGACATGATCGATCTTGCTTGTGGAGTGATTCGAATCTCAAACAATGTTCTTGCCTTGAGATATTCGATCAACAAGGTAATCCGAATCTTATTCCCCTTGTAGTGATTCCTTATCTTATCATTTGGTATCAGAGCTTCAGGCTCAAGATCGGATATATGTTTCCTTTGCGTTTCTTTTCAATTTGATTTTTATTTATTTTCATCTTTTTAGTTTTTAATTGACCCAGAGTTCAAAATTCAATCTTTGCTCTATTTAAAATTTTGAGAGGTGAGAATGAGAGCTTCATTTGTGTAAACGAGTGTAAAAAGAGTGGCCTAAAATTCCTTGAGTGTACACTCGTGAGAGAGTGTTGTGAGGTCCTTCGTATTTCCATAACTTATTTTTTGCAGCAAAGTTTCACAAATAGATTCGAGGACGAATCCTCTTGAAGAAGTGGAGAATGATATGAACACAGAGACATCAATCATACACAATATGCTTCAATGAAGATGTGAGGAAAATATTGTTGAAATTATCAAAAGAATATTTCAATCATACACAATATGTGAAGAATGAAGTTTCATGTGATAAATTTTGGGTGGATTACAATTTAGAGTTATTGTATTTCATTAATGTAGTTTAAGAGCTTTTATTTACCTTAGGTTACAATTACATCATGGTTAATTATGACCATTAAGTATGAATGTTACAACTCTTGCAATGCCTTTAATAGTTTCGGCTATATAAAGCCATGTATGTTGTATTTGTAAGCAGACTGGGAAAATATATTAAAAGAAGCATTTGTGCTTTTCTTTAGCCAATGACTAAGTTTCTTTGCAATTCTATGTAGTTTAGGTTGCATGTAGAATCATTCAAGCTAGACATGATCGATCTTGCTTGTGGAATGATTCGAATCTCAAACAATGTTCTTGCTTTGAGATATTCGATCAACAAGGTAATCCGGATCTTATTTCCCTTGTATTGATTCCTTATCTTATCATGTTATCATGATTATTACTTAATAATATATAAATAAAAAATACAACTTATCAATATTTAGTCAAAGAGGTGAAGTTTCGATGAATAAAATTTCTTTGTAAATTGTGGTGCATTTTAGGTTAGTATCACTGTTATGTTTTTTATTTATGTTTTTTTGAATTTCAATAAACCTGATAATTTTGTACCTTAATTATGTTTATCTAATTTCAATAAACCTGAAAAGGATGAATCTTTGACCTTAAAATAAAGAACGAGTATTTTTGTTCATAGCTTGGGATTGACGAGATAATATGCCAGTGAAGAATGAATTACATCAAGGATACATTAATTTGTTGGAGTTGGTAGGACTATAGTGCAAGAAAATGCCTTGGTCTTCGGCAGTCTAAATGCAGTTATGATCAACACATTGATTATTAAGCCAGCNTACATTAATTTGTTGGAGTTGGTAGGACTATAGTGCAAGAAAATGCCTTGGTCTTCGGCAGTCTAAATGCAGTTATGATCAACACATTGATTACTAAGCCAGCTTCGTTGCTCTTCCCAAAAAACATTGCCCGTAGCGTGTGTATGTGTATATAGTCAAATTGANTCTAAATGCAGTTATGATCAACACATTGATTATTAAGCCAGCTTCGTTGCTCTTCCCAAAAAACATTGCCCGTAGCGTGTGTGTATGTGTATATAGTCAAATTGAATACCATACAATTACTTGTATGCACCTATTGAAAAAGTTGTGAAAATTTATTTTATTTAAAAGCCTTTATGACCGCAAATCATCTAATTATTAATGGAAATTTTAGAATGGTAAACAACTCATTTAATAAATTTTTAAAGCCGTAGGTGGGAGCAGATCTTCTATTTATTGACGAGAATTTCAAAATTATAAATGAGTTTTATTTACTATGAATAGAATAATATGAACACACTTACTAAAGGTAATGTCACCCTAACTTTCTTGC
Organism: Cucurbita pepo subsp. pepo; assembly: GCF_002806865.2. NCBI lineage: Eukaryota > Viridiplantae > Streptophyta > Magnoliopsida > Cucurbitales > Cucurbitaceae > Cucurbita > Cucurbita pepo. The sequence continues at coordinate 101,723 of NW_019646476.1, forward strand.
ATGGTTTATTTAAATGTATAGAATTGGTTTTGAATAGAATAATATGAACACACTTACCAAAAATAACATAGTAAAGAAAACCCGAATTGGTTTTGATGGGGGAAGAACCCCAAAGATCACAATAAATAAGATCTAACGCGTTAGATGACCTACTTTCATTGCGGGAATAAAACAATCAATGACTTTTCGCAAGCTGCCAAATACTACAAAATGCTCACCTTGCGGAAGCCTTCGCAAGCTGCCAAGTACTACAAAAGGCTTCAGCAAGGCCGAACATACCGTTGGTTGCAGCGGTTAGCATAATGGCCCTCCGTTCGACATATTTCACAACAAGGTGACGTCGACAACCGTGACCTTAATTGGTTTGTCCTCAGTTGGAAGAGTTATTTTTGTGGGAATAAGAACAACCTCGCTGGTTGCTAGAGGAAGCATGGTGACTTCAATGGGTGCGACCACAATTAATGACTGTGAATATCCTAGGAGTGGAGTCAGAAAACTAAGGAGAGCGCTGGAACAACTCAAAACTTTCAGCTTTTGAGACTAAATCTGTAAAATAGGGGAGAGGGGTAAGAACTAGTTGAGCAGTAGAAAAAGTTGAAAAATTGGTGCCGAGTTCACAAAGGAACCAGTACATTTTATCAATGTCCTCGACAGGTCTACCAATGGCATGAAGTTGGTCACAAATTATTTTGAAGGTATGAGCATACTCAGCAACATTTTGGTGTCGTGTTTCATCAGCTGCAAGTCATCCTTGAGTCTCAGTTCACGAGCTTTTAAATGATGGTTGAACGTAGTTACCAAGCTGCAAGTCATTCTTTTGTCTTAGTTCACGAGCTTTCAAATGATGGTTGAATGTAGTTACCAACGCGAGCCAAACGTCACGTACAGTGGAGAGACCAACGAGAATAAGAATGGCTTCCTCGGTGAGAGAAGAGAGTAGGAGACAAAGAAGTCGTTGATCGACTGCTTTTCATGCCAAATATTTTGTGTTAAGTGTTGAGGAGGTTTCTGGTTCAAAGCAAGGTGGTGGAACCATAGTTCCATCAACATAGCTCAACATGTCTTGACTCTCAAGAGAGGGATAAGTTGGCTTTTTCAAAGAAGATAATTGGGAGAAGAAAGTTTGATGGCGATCATATGGATTAGATTATTGAAAGGAAGAAGATGATAAGAGAATTCGGAAGCCATTTTTCCTAAACTCCATAGAAGTTAGGCTCTGAGATTTTTATCTTGTTAAACTGTGCTACACCCTCAATTGGGGTTTTGTTTCCCATCACTCTCATGTCGAGGTTTAATCTGGTACTTAGATTCGCCACTTCAGCCGTGACCACTCCAAGTGTTGTTCTCAAATCTTTAGAAAAATCTGAGACCATATGAATGATCCCTTGTTGGGCATTGTCTAAGTCTTTGACATGTTCTTCCGTTTGGGCAACCAAGCTCGTCGAGTTATCCCTACGCTTGAAGCCACCATCATTTTTGGCCTTGTCTTATAGGGCCTTGACCCTAGTCAGTAATTCGCGGACAGGCATTGCTTAAGGTGGTCTGTCATCTCATCGATTCTTTCAGCTTTAGACATGATTTTGGTGAACGATCATACACCCCCATATTGACAGAACATGAAAATAGTAAAGACATATCTAAGATAAAAGCATGCAAAAGGGGTTTGGAATGGTTATATGGCCATGTACAACACGTCCTGGACAAGCATGTCGAATATGGATTTATTGCACTATTTCTTGGTCTTGAAGCATGTCAAGTTGAATGTGAGATTTTTATTTCGCAAAGAAAATATGTCAAAGATATTATGAGTAAATTTAGTATGCTTAATTGTAACCATGCAGTCACACTAATGAATATTAATGAGAAATTACAACATGAGGATGGAGCAGAAATGGTAGATGTTAGAAGGTTCAAAAGCTTAGTTGGCGGATTAATTTACCTTAATGCACACACGACCCGACATTGCATTTCCTGTTGATATTATTTCTAGGTTTATGCAACATCTTTCAAAGGTTCATTATGGAGCAGGAAAAA
>NW_019646476.1:104162-107912 GCF_002806865.2 Cucurbita pepo subsp. pepo
AAAAAAAAAAAAAAAAAAAAAAAAAAAAAAAAAAAAAAAAAAAAAAAAAAAAAAAACCTTTCCCCACCAACCTCTCATCCCTTACCAGAATTATCTCCACTCAACCCATCCTTATGCCAAAAAGTAACCTGCAAAAAAAAACAGAAAATGTGATTTGAGAGAAAAGTAAAATGGCTTTCAACACGCAGATTGCAAATTTAAGATTTTGGTCTGTTATTACTGTAAAATTCTATCTCAAATTTTCTTTTCCTTTATAGTTATGGTTATAAGAAATTAATTTTGGATCAGATCTTCTTTTCTTTATCCAATATTTTACCAGCTCATGTAATAATCAAATCTCATTTTCGTCTTATAAATCTGTAAGATTAGGCAAACAATCTATTAAAATTAGCCAATAATATTCGTTTAGAAAATAAATATTGAGTAGCCTGTTTAGAGAATGTAAATATATTTATACAATCAGAAGTGAGGAGAGAAGATTGAGGAAAGATTTGGTGAACATAATTTAAAAATAAAATCGAAAAATATCAGAGGATGAGTATCAGTTCAACCAACCCAGTCAACATTTGAATAAGCCACTAGCACACTAGGAATAATGGATGGACGAAAGGTAAGACCAAGGTGGAGTGTTCCCTTTGTTGGGTTTTATGTCCTAAAACTCATAGTTTGTAAACAAAAACATATTCTATTTTCAATAAAGTTATTATTGATGTTTATTCAGTAAACATTGTTATGGAATAAAGTGAATTTTACTATTATTAATCTAAATTCAATAAACTAAAAACACTATGACTATAGTATGATTACTNAATGGCTGGGGACGTGGGGTGTAAGATGGAATTCACTCCTACTCACTTTTAGAGATAAAAGTTTCCTTAAGTACTGACTCCAAGTCTTGAACAAGGGTCCCCACCCTCTCATTGGCATGAGACCCTCTCATTGGCATGAGAGGGATTCGGTTTACTGGTTGGACCACAAACCAATTGTTCATTAGAGGATCAGTGGGACATAAGAAACAAGAAGTAACTTCAGGGGTAAAACGGTAAATTGACCCAGCTCTAGTTACGAACAATTTGTGAAGGATCGACTTACTAATCATGGTTATATCAAATGGACAGAAATGTATCTATAGTGAGGGGAGTGCAACTACTAGGCTATAGTGGAGTGTCCTAGTAGATAACGAATGTTGGTTAACAAGGTTAATGAGTTTAACCGGTTAATCTTGGATCGTTGAAGCCTATGATCTATAGGTCCATTAGGTCCCTCTGCTAGCTCATATCGGACTAAACCATAGAACAGTGCGACGAGTGAGTTCAAAGTGTTCGAATTCAAATTAGAGAATATGCGCTACATACATACGATATATTTAACCGCATTTTTATTTTATTTACGAATTAAACAAAAAGAGAGAATTGTAGATATTTAAATAAGATTTAAATATTTTAATCAATATGTGTCGGAATTGATTGGGATTGACATTTGAATTAATACACTTATTAATTAAATAGTTTAATTAATCATTTAATATTACTTGAAATTGAAATTAATTATTTAAATTAATTGTTGAATTAAAATGAACTTCAGTTAATCGAAGATTCCATGTTTGAGTGAGTGGAATTTTGAGGGGTAAAAATTTGGTTTAACCAAACTTGCATGCTTCCCAAATAAACCCCACAAATTTGAGTGGAATTTTGAGTGTCAAAATTTGGTTAACTCGAACTTGCATGCTTGCCACATAATCCCTAGTGGAATTTTGAGTGTCAAAATTTGGTGATCTCCAATTTGCATGAACAGGCAAATATGACTCTATAAATAGAGTGATCAAGGTACATGGAACTTCTCCCGGGAGAAAAACCTTGAGAAAAACTCTCACAAACTCTCTCTTCATATATACTAAATCCCTTCCAAGTTTACTCACTCATCGGATTCCACAATATAGTTCTAAGGCCAGAGAATAGTGGAGAAGACACTAATGGTTGTTCGAAACCGTTCGTGAGGAAAAAGGAATTTGAACTACAAAAGGTTAGTATTCAAACTCATTGAGTTTTAATACTTTTGATCATGTTAGCTAATTTACTATAATTGATGTACTTAGAGTGTCTAAGATCCAAATTGGTTCCGCATGTGTTATATTAACACCATCACACTAAGCTATACATCACCCGCCACACTCAATTTGATGAAATTCACTTTCTGCTGCCTCTAGCTCCTAGACCCAACCTTTTTCCTCTCTTCATTTTTCAAATTTCTTGTAACCGCATCTTTACCATATTGATTTATCCCCCTTACCACTTTTTCACTCCACATTCTTCGATTTAGTTCATCCCCGTCTGATATTTGTTCTAACCTTGTGGATGAGTTTGTGTAGGTTGTTACTTCTCATGCAGTATCATTCAAGCTTGACATGATCAATCATGCTTGTGGAGTGATTCGAATCTCAATCAAGTGTTCTTGCGTTGAGATATTTGATCAACAAGAATCATTCAAGCTAGACATGATCGATCTTGCTTGTGGAGTGATTCGAATCTCTAACAATGTTCTTGTCTTGAGATATTCGATCAACAAGAAAATCCGAATCTTACTCCCCTTGGGTTGATTTCCACATATCATTTGGTATCAGAGCTTCAGGCTCAAGATCGAATATATGTTTGCTTTGCGTTTCTTTTCAATTTGATTTTTATTGATTTTTATTTTATTAGTTTTTAATCGACCCATAGTTTAAAATTCAATCTTTGCTCTATTTAAAATTTTGAGAGGGGAGAATGAGAGCTTCATTTGTGTAAATGAGTACAAAAAGAGTGGCCTAAAATTCCTTGAGTGTTTACTTGTGAGAGAGTGTTGTGAGGTCCTTTGTATTTCCATAACTAATTTTTTGCAGCAAAGTTTCACAAATAGATTCGAGGACGAATCCTCTTGAAGAAGTGGAGAATGTCAAGGGAACACCCCACTTTCGTCTTACCTTTCGTCCATCCACTATTCCTAGTGCGCTAGTGGCTTATTCGGATGTTGACTGAGCTGGTTGTCTCAATACTCATCGTTCTACATCCGGCTATTCTATTTATCTTGGTAACAATCTCATTTCTTAGAGTGCCAAAAAGCAACCTACTGTCTCATCTCTTGAAGTGCCTAAACTAACCGAAGGGCCATAAAAACAACATGAATGCGTCTACCCTAGCTTCGATTCCATGGCTTCCACAGCGTCGACGTCATCCATGCAAGGGTACCTTACCTTCACCTAAAAATAAGAATAACACGTAACTTTAGTATTTTAAGAAAACTTAGTAACCCCAAGGTTGAGATCAGAAATGCCTACACAAGCAATCATGGTGGGACTTATTCTTTTAAAAATATTATAACATGGCTTTAGTCTCCGCTTTCCTGTTCAAGTAGGGTTGAACGTGCAGTACTTCCTCACACACGGGCCACGCAATGCCCATGGACCCACCAAGTGAGCGTATACGTACCCCAAGCTTGGTTCGTTGAGCTAGCGCACGCTAGCACTGTGGACAGCAAGGAGGGTACGAACCCACATGATATCATGACAAACATAAATATCGTAAGGTACACGTCCTTACTAATCATAACGGAGAAGTATCTTGATGCACATAACACACATAAATGCATGAGATCTCCATATCTTAAAATCATGGTATATGTTTAAGATACAAATTGTACCTCCTTTCATTCATGATATAACGTGAATATAGATTATACATAATTATACTTATCACATCTTTCATAATTAGTGTA
>NW_019646476.1:108547-119707 GCF_002806865.2 Cucurbita pepo subsp. pepo
AAAAAAAAAAAAAAAAAAAAAAAACAAAAAAGGTCAGATTTGAGAGAAAAGTAAAAGGGCTTTCAACACAGGGATTGCAGATTTAGAGATTTTGGTATGTTATCAAGGTAAAATCCTATCTCAAATTTTCTTTTCCTTTACCGTTATGGTTATAAGAAATTAATTTTGGATAAGATCTTCCTTTTTTTATCCAAGATTTTACCATCTCTTATAATAATCTGATTGTGTTAATATAACACATGCGGAAGCAATTTGGATCTTAGGCACTCTAAGTACATCAATCATAGTAAATTAGCTAGAATGTTCAAAAGCATTAAAACTTAATGAGTTTGAATACTAACCTTTTGTCGCTCAAGTTTCTTCACGAACCGGTTTCGAACCACCACTAGTGTCTTCTCCACTATTCTCCGGCCTTAGAACGAGATTGTGGAATCCGATGAGTGACTAAACTTGGGAGGGATTTAGTATATACGAAGAGAGAGTTTGTGAGAGGTTTTTCTCAAGGTTTTTCCTCAAGGAAGACCTTCCATGTACCATGATCACTCTATTTATAGAGTCATGTTTACATGTTCATTCAAAGTTGAGATCACCAAATTTTGACATTCAAAATTTCACTCAAATGTTTGGGATTATGTGTCAAGCATGCAAGTTTGAGTTCACCAAATTTTGACACTCAAAATTCCACTCAAATTGATGGGGTTTATTTGGCCAGCATGCAAATTTGGTTAAACCAAATTTTGACACCTCAAAATTCCACTAACTCAAAAATGGATTTTCCAATAAATAAAGTCAACATTTTGAATTTCTTTCATTTTGATTCAACAATTAATTTAAATAATTAATTTCAAATTAAAGTAATATTAAATGATTAATTAATCTATTTAATTAATATTTAATATTAATTTAAATACCAATCTCAATCAATTCCGACACATATTTGATTAAGATATTTAAATCTTATTTAAATATTTCAGATTCTCTCTTTTTGTTTAATTCGTAAATAAAACAAAAATGCAGTTAAATATATCGTATATATGTATGTAGCGCATATTCCCTGATTTGAATTTGAACACTTCGAACTCACTTGTCACACTCTTCTATGGTTTAGTCCGATTTGAGCTAGCAGAGGGACCTAATGGACCTATAGATATGGACGCTAACGATCCAAGATTAACCGGTTAAACTCATTAACCTTGTTAACCAACATTCGTTAACTACTAAGACACTCCACTATAGCCTAGTAGTTGCACTCCCCTCACTATAGATATATTTCTGTCCATTGATAAAACCATGATTAGTAAGTTGATCCTTCACAGGTTGTTCGTAACTAGAGCTAGGTCAATTTACCGTTTTACCCCTGAAGTTACTTCTTGTTCCTTATGTCTCACAAAATTGAGTGGAATTTTGAGGTGTCAAAATTTGGTTTAACCAAACTTGGTTTAACCAAACTTGCATGCTTGCCAAATAAACTCCACAAATTTGAGTGGAATTTTGAGTGTCAAAATTTGGTGATCTCCAATTTGCACGAACATGCAAATATGACTCTATAAGTAGAGTGATCAAGGTACATGGAACTTCTCCCGGGAGAAAACCCTTGAGAAAAACTCTCACAAACACATTGCAATTAAGATCGAGAGGCAAATCCAAAGAAGGTCTCAACGGTATTCTTCTAAAACTTTTTCCAATTCTACTTCTACATGAAAAAATGATAGTAAGAACATTGATTATAAGCATAGAAATCCAGAGATTCATGAGAAGCCTCAAGCTAAATTTGAGAAAGGAGAGAGTTCTAGAACAGGGAAAGAAAAAGTAGAAAAGTCTAATGTTCGAAATAGGGATTTAAAGTGTTGGAGATGTCAAGGAGTAGGACACTATAGTAGAGATTGCCCAAATGCAAGAATTATGACCATCAAGGAGGGAGAAATTGTTACGGATGACGAGGCACATGACGACATAAATGAGGAAACTGATGAGAGTGAGGAGTTTAGCGAAGAGGACCCTACACATATATCTTTGGTTACTCGACGAGCTCTAAACACCCACATTAAGGAGGACGGCCTAGACCAAAGAGAGAACTTGTTTCAAACTCGTTGTCTTGTTCAATCTGTACCTTGTAGTGTTGTCATTGATAGCGGTAGTTGCACCAATGTTGTGAGTTCCATTCTGGTCAAAAGACTTAATTTGAAGACACAACCACATCCAAGACCCTACAAGCTTCAATGGTTGAATGATTGTGGGGAAGTACGGGTAACTCAACAAACTCTTGTTTCATTTACTATTGGAAAATATGTTGATGATGTTTTATGTGATGTTGTATCCATGCATGTTGGAGATTTACTACTGGGGAGGCCATGGCAATTTGATCGTCGGGTAATGTATGATGGGTATGCAAATCGATACTCTTTTACTCACAATGGTAGAAAAACTACTCTTGTTCCATTGTCTCCAAAAGATGTATTTATTGATCATTGCAAACTTGAAAAGAAAAGGCAAGAGGCTGATGCAAAAGCAGAGATTGAAAAAGAATCAAGTGAAAAAATGAGCTTGAGTGAAAAGCAAGAGAGTAACACTCAGCCTAGAGAAAAAAAAGAGAGAAAAGCCAAATCAGTAAGCTTGTATGTTAGATCAAGTGAGGCTAGGAATGTTTTGCTCTCTAACCAGACTATTCTTGTACTTATGTGCAAGGGGTCTTGTTACTTTACTAACATGCTTAACCCTTCTTTGCCTAGTGATTTTGTTGTGCTTTTGCAAGAGTTTGAAGATTTATTTTCTGAGGAGATGCCTAGTAGTTTGCCACCACTTAGAGGGATTGAACACAAGATTGACTTCATTCCTGGCGCGCCCATTCCAAACCGACCAGCATATAGGACTAATCCAAAGGAGGCTGAAGAGATACAAAGCCAAGTAAGTGAACTCCTTGCTAAAGGGTATGTACGTGAAAGTTTGAGTCCTTGTTCTGTTCCAGTTATTCTTGTACCTAAGAAAGATGGTTCTTGGCGTATGTGTGTTGATTGTAGGGCTATAAACAAGATAACTATAAAGTATAGGCATCCAATTCCTAGATTAGATGATATGCTTGATGAATTGCATGGATGTAGTCTTTTTACTAAGATTGATTTAAAATCGGGTTATCATCAAATTCGCATGCATATTGGGGATGAGTGGAAAACAGCTTTTAAAACCAAGTATGGTCTTTATGAATGGTTGGTTATGCCTTTTGGATTAACTAATGCACCTAGTACATTCATGAGACTAATGAACCATGTCTTACGAGAATACTTAGGTAAGTTTGTGGTTGTTTATTTTGATGACATCCTTGTTTACTCTAAATCTTTAGATGATCATATTACCCATGTACGCAATGTTTTGACTACTTTAAGAAATGAATGTTTGTATGTAAATTTAAAGAAATGTAGCTTTTGCATGGAAAAAGTTAACTTTCTTGGGTTTGTAGTTTCATCTAATGGTGTTGAGGTTGATGAGGAGAAAGTGAAGGCTATAAAAGAGTGGCCTACACCTAAAAATGTAAGTGAGGTAAGAAGTTTTCATGGTCTTGCAAGTTTCTACCGTAGGTTCATTAAGAATTTTAGTACAATTGCTTCACCCTTGAATGAACTTATTAAGAAAAATGTATCCTTTATATGGGAAAAAGATCAAGAACTTGCTTTTAATACTTTGAAAGAAAAATTGAGTTCTGCTCCTTTGCTTGCATTACCTAATTTTGAGTCTACTTTTGAAATTGAATGCGATGCAAGTGGAGTAGGGATAGGTGCTGTATTAATGCAAAATCAAAGACCTTTAATGTTCTTTAGTGAGAAGTTGACTGGTGCATCTTTGAGGTATCCAACTTATGACAAAGAGCTTTATGCTTTGGTTCGTGCATTGCAAACCTGGCAACATTATCTTTGGCCTAAGGAGTTCATTATTCATACGGATCATGAAAGTTTAAAGCATTTGAGAGTACAAAATAAACTCAACAGACGACATGCTAAGTGGTTAGAATTTATTGAAACATTCCCTTATGTCATAAGATATAAACAAGGTAAGGAGAACATTGTTGCCGATGCTTTATCACGAAGGTATGTCCTCCTCAATACTTTGAATGCTAGGTTGTTGGGTTTTGAACACATAAAGGATTTGTATCAACATGACATGTTCTTTGCTCCTTTTGTTGAATCTTGTGAAAAAGGACTCATTGTGGATAATTACTTGTTGTTAGATGGATTTTTGTTCCGAAAAGGCAAACTTTGCATACCATCTTGTTCCATACGTGAGCTACTTGTGAGGGAAGCTCATGGAGGTGGTTTAATGGCACACCATGGAGTTTCTAAAACTTATGATATGCTGTCTGAACATTTTTTTTGGCCTAAAATGAGACATGATGTTCATAAAGTTTGTGCTCGTTGCATAGCATGTAAACAAGCTAAGTCTAGGCTTCAACCACATGGTTTATACTCCCCATTACCAGTTCCTAATGGTCCTTGGATTGATATATCAATGGATTTTGTTTTAGGTTTACCTAGGACTAGGAAAGGTTATGATAGCATCTTTGTTGTGGTTGATCGATTTAGTAAAATGGCTCATTTTATTCCTTGTCACAAAACTGATGATGCAAAACATATTGCAGACCTGTTCTTTAGGGAAGTTGTACGATTGCATGGCATTCCTAAAAGCATCGTTAGTGATCGTGATGTCAAATTTTTAAGCCACTTTTGGCGTGTTTTATGGGGTAAGTTAGGAACTAAGCTCGTATATTCAACTACTTGTCATCCTCAAACGGATGGACAAACTGAAGTTGTTAACAGAACCATGACTACTATGCTTAGGGCTATTATTGATAAGAATCTTAAGACTTGGGAGGATTGTTTGCCATTTATAGAATTTGCATATAATAGGGTTGTTCATAGCACTACTAAATGCACACCTTTTGAAATTGTTTATGGCTTTAATCCTTTAACCCCCATTGACTTGTTACCTATACCGTCAAAAGAATTTGTGAATTTTGATGCAAATACCAAGGTTGAGTTTGTTCATAAATTGCACAAGCAAGTAAAAGAACAAATTGAGAAACAAAATTCCAAGGTTGCCACCCGAATTAATAAAGGACGTAAGATTGTCATCTTCAAGCCAGGAGATTGGGTTTGGGTGCATTTTCGAAAAGAAAGATTTCCTACTCAAAGAAAATCTAAGCTTTTACCACGAGGAGATGGACCTTTTCAAGTTCTTGAGCGCATCAATGACAATGCTTATAAAATTGATTTACCAGGTAAGTACGGTGTTAGTGCAACTTTTAATGTTGCTGATTTGAGTCCTTTTGATATAGGTGATGGCTTGGATTCGAGGACGAATCCTTCTCAAGAGGGGGAGAATGATATGAACAACGACCAAGGAATTTCCATACCTCAAGGTCCAATTACAAGGACGAGAGCCAAGAAGCTACAACAAACCTTATACAGTTATATTCAAGCTATGGTGAGCTCATCAAAGGAAATTCTAGAAGACGTTGGTGACCTCCCTTATATGTTATGCAAAGTTGAGCTTCAAGACAGAGATGAATTAAATGCACTTTAAGTTGCATTTAATGAACTCCGCTGAATTTATCAATAGTCCAAGGATGACTAATAAGCCCATTTTATTATTTGCATTATTTAATTATAGTTTAACTATTTGTTTTCATATTTAAGCTAGTTTTAAATATAGGAGTTAAGGTTATATTGTAACCCACATAGGTTACTATATTCCACCATTAACCAGCCATTTTAATATGGAGGTTATGGGTATTTCTCATTTACTAGCCCATTTAATTTTGGAGTTATGTATCACATAGGTTACGGTTTGTAAAGGCTATATAAAGCCTTCTTTTCTTTGATTAGACATCAGATTTTGGAATTGAGAATAGAATTTCTATTTTAGCTTTGTTGAGAGCTAAACTTTCTTTGCAAATTCTTGTGTTTAGAACTTGCATGTAGAGTCATTCAAGTGGTATTGATCAAACCTCTTGTGGAGTGATTCGAATCACGAGTTTAGAAACGAGTTTTCTTTACTCTTGATCTTGATCATCAAGGTAATCCGTTCCATACTTTCCCTTGGGTTGATTTCCATATCAAATTGCCTCCGACATTGATGACATGCTAGCCCAGATCGTCATCTTTCGACTTGCAGTGAACGACAAGAGTTGAATCCGTCATCGAATTCAAAATGGTCACTTGCAAATGGGACAGTACAGGTTGCATCTTGGATGCTGACAGTCTAGTTTGTATCTTGGATGTTGCTAAACATGACTTAATCATATTGTTTGATTCCAAAGCAATCAATAGGATTAAAAAAAATACGCCTAGAGACTTCATTTTCTTCTCGAAGATCGCCCGCCCTTTTTTAAAAATGTCTTCGGATTCTATCTCTTATATATATATATATATATATATATAGATATACACACATACGTATAGCCAATCTGAGGCGGTAGGTAGTTATTNACTGAGGGGGTAGGTAGTTATTTTTTAACCACAATTAGTTAAAAGTGTGTTGTAAATTTTGGTTATTACACCATATCTTCCTTCCATAACAGAGTGTAAAAGGTACGGTCACCTAAACTTTCTTAATTCGGCACGTTCATTACTTTGAAAAACCTTGAAACAATCACAATATTATTTTATTAACAAAATTTGTAAATTGAAGAAAAATATCAAAGAAATCATATTTAAATTTTGAAGGGTAAAGCCAACTGAATCGAGAATAATCGTCATTAAAAATAACATTAGTAAAGAAAACCCGAATTGGTTTTGATGGGGGAAGGACCCCAAAGATCACAATGGGTGCGACCACAATTAATGGCTGTGAATGTCCTATGAGCGGAGTCAGAAAACTAAGGAGAGCGCTGGAACAACTCAAAACTTTCAGCTTTTGAGACTAAATCGGTAAAATAGGGGAGAGGGGTGAGAACCAGTTGAGAAGTAGAAAAAGTTGAAAAATTGGTGCCGAGTCCACAAAAGAAACTAGTACACTTTATCAATGTCCTCGACAAGTCTACCAATGGCATGAAGTTGGTCACAAATTATTTTGAAGGTACGAGCATATCAGCAACATGATTAGTAAGTCGATCCTTCACAGGTTGTTCGTAACTAGAGCTAGGTCAATTTACCGTTTTACCCCTGAAGTTACTTCTTGTTCCTTATGTCTCACAAATTTGAGTGGAGTTTTGAGGTGTTAAAATTTGGTTTAACCAAACTTGCATGCTTGCCAAATGAACCCCACAAATTTGAGTGGAACTTTGAGTGTCAAAATTTGGTGATCTCCCATTTGCGTGAACATGCAAATATGACTCTATAAATAGAGTGATCAAGGTACATGGAACTTCCCCCGGGAGAAAAACCTTGAGAAAAACTCTCACAAACTCACTCTTCATATATACTAAATCTCTTCCAAGTTTACTCACTCACCGAATTCCACAATCCCGTTCTAAGGCCAGAGAATAGTGGAGAAGACACTGGTGGTGGTCCAAAACGTTTCGTGAGGAAAAACGAATTTGAACTACAAAAGATTAGTATTCAAACTCATTGAGTTTTAATGCTTTTGAACATGCTAGCCAATTTACTATAATTGATGTACTTAGAGAGTCTAAGATCCAAATTGCTTCCGCATGTGTTATATTAACACCATCACACTAAGCTATACATCACCCGCCACACTCAATTTGATGAAATTCACTTTCTGCTGCCCCTAGCTCCATGACCCAACCTTTTTGTTTTTATGATGGTTATGGTTTTGTACCTAAAAAAGTATATGATTTGAACATTTCTAGATACTTCTACCGAAAAACACATTTTCGACAAAAACAAAAAAATAATAATAAATAATGTTGGCCTCTGCATCGGTAGAACCTTGTGAGAGAAGAGGTCGTATGCCTACACAAGAAACAGTCACATTTGTTAGCGACGTGCCGGAAGCATTGTCGTACGTAGGTTTTGTCGACGTCTTATACCTTGCTTCAACGAAGGTCTCTATTGACGCATCTATGAGAACGCTTCAATAGAAAGTGACCTCATATGTTATCATGATTACTACTTAGTAATGGATAGAAAGTACAACTTATTGCAATTAGATCGAACATGAGAAGTTTTGATGAACGAGAGCTCTTTGTAAATTGTGGTGCATTATACGTCAGTATCACTATTACCCTTTTTATTTCAATAAATATTAAAGAGATGAATCCTGAACCATAAAAAAGTAACGAGCATCTTTATTCGTAGCTTAGGATGGAGGAGATAATGCAATTGAAGAATGGATTACATCATTTCCAACGATACATTAAGTTGTTGGTGTTGGTAGGATTATAATGCAAGGAAATTCCTTGGTCTCCCGCCGTCCAAATGCAGTTATGACCAACACATTGATCAGCAAGCCAACTTTGTTGCTCTGGCCAGAAAACATCACCAGTAGCTTGGCCATGTTTGCTGCTAAAATTGCACCAAAACAATGTTGTTTGCAAAAGATTCTCTTTAAAGCTCCAGTTGTAATTGCCTCCGGCATTGATGACATGCTCGCCCAGATCGTCATCTTTCGACTTGCAGTGAACGACAAGAGTTGAATCCGTCATCGAATTCAAAATGGTCACTTGCCAATGGGACAGTACAGGTTGCATCTTGGATGCTGACAGTCTAGTTTGTATCTTGGATGTTGCTAAACATGACTTAATCGTATTGTTTGGTTTCAAATCAATCAATAGGATTAAAAAAAATACGCCTAGAGACTTCATTTTCTTCTCGAAGATCGCCCGCCCTTTTTTAAAAATGTCTTTGGATTCTATCTCTTATATATATATATATATATATATATATATACACACATACGTATAGCCAATCTGAGGCGGTAGGTAGTTATTTTTTAACCACAATTAGTTAAAAGTGTGTTGTAAATTTTGGTTATTACACCATATCTTCCTTCCATAACAGAGTGTAAAAGGTACGGTCACCTAAACTTTCTTAATTCGGCACGTTCATTACTTTGAAAAACCTTGAAACAATCACAATATTATTTTATTAACAAAATTTGTAAATTGAAGAAAAATATCAAAGAAATCATATTTAAATTTTGAAGGGTAAAGCCAACTGAATCGAGAATAATCGTCATTAAAAATAACATTAGTAAAGAAAACCCGAATTGGTTTTGATGGGGGAAGGACCCCAAAGATCACAATGGGTGCGACCACAATTAATGGCTGTGAATGTCCTATGAGCGGAGTCAGAAAACTAAGGAGAGCGCTGGAACAACTCAAAACTTTCAGCTTTTGAGACTAAATCGGTAAAATAGGGGAGAGGGGTGAGAACCAGTTGAGAAGTAGAAAAAGTTGAAAAATTGGTGCCGAGTCCACAAAAGAAACTAGTACACTTTATCAATGTCCTCGACAAGTCTACCAATGGCATGAAGTTGGTCACAAATTATTTTGAAGGTACGAGCATATCAGCAACATGATTAGTAAGTCGATCCTTCACAGGTTGTTCGTAACTAGAGCTAGGTCAATTTACCGTTTTACCCCTGAAGTTACTTCTTGTTCCTTATGTCTCACAAATTTGAGTGGAGTTTTGAGGTGTTAAAATTTGGTTTAACCAAACTTGCATGCTTGCCAAATGAACCCCACAAATTTGAGTGGAACTTTGAGTGTCAAAATTTGGTGATCTCCCATTTGCGTGAACATGCAAATATGACTCTATAAATAGAGTGATCAAGGTACATGGAACTTCCCCCGGGAGAAAAACCTTGAGAAAAACTCTCACAAACTCACTCTTCATATATACTAAATCTCTTCCAAGTTTACTCACTCACCGAATTCCACAATCCCGTTCTAAGGCCAGAGAATAGTGGAGAAGACACTGGTGGTGGTCCAAAACGTTTCGTGAGGAAAAACGAATTTGAACTACAAAAGATTAGTATTCAAACTCATTGAGTTTTAATGCTTTTGAACATGCTAGCCAATTTACTATAATTGATGTACTTAGAGAGTCTAAGATCCAAATTGCTTCCGCATGTGTTATATTAACACCATCACACTAAGCTATACATCACCCGCCACACTCAATTTGATGAAATTCACTTTCTGCTGCCCCTAGCTCCATGACCCAACCTTTTTGTTTTTATGATGGTTATGGTTTTGTACCTAAAAAAGTATATGATTTGAACATTTCTAGATACTTCTACCGAAAAACACATTTTCGACAAAAACAAAAAAATAATAATAAATAATGTTGGCCTCTGCATCGGTAGAACCTTGTGAGAGAAGAGGTCGTATGCCTACACAAGAAACAGTCACATTTGTTAGCGACGTGCCGGAAGCATTGTCGTACGTAGGTTTTGTCGACGTCTTATACCTTGCTTCAACGAAGGACTCTATTGACGCATCTANTTAGCGACGTGCCGGAAGCATTGTCGTACGTAGGTTTTGTCGACGTCTTATACCTTGCTTCAACGAAGGTCTCTATTGACGCATCTATGAGAACGCTTCAATAGAAAGTGACCTCATATGTTATCATGATTACTACTTAGTAATGGATAGAAAGTACAACTTATTGCAATTAGATCGAACATGAGAAGTTTTGATGAACGAGAGCTCTTTGTAAATTGTGGTGCATTATACGTCAGTATCACTATTACCCTTTTTATTTCAATAAATATTAAAGAGATGAATCCTGAACCATAAAAAAGTAACGAGCATCTTTATTCGTAGCTTAGGATGGAGGAGATAATGCAATTGAAGAATGGATTACATCATTTCCAACGATACATTAAGTTGTTGGTGTTGGTAGGATTATAATGCAAGGAAATTCCTTGGTCTCCCGCCGTCCAAATGCAGTTATGACCAACACATTGATCAGCAAGCCAACTTTGTTGCTCTGGCCAGAAAACATCACCAGTAGCTTGGCCATGTTTGCTGCTAAAATTGCACCAAAACAATGTTGTTTGCAAAAGATTCTCTTTAAAGCTCCAGTTGTAATTGCCTCCGGCATTGATGACATGCTCGCCCAGATCGTCATCTTTCGACTTGCAGTGAACGACAAGAGTTGAATCCGTCATCGAATTCAAAATGGTCACTTGCCAATGGGACAGTACAGGTTGCATCTTGGATGCTGACAGTCTAGTTTGTATCTTGGATGTTGCTAAACATGA
>NW_019646476.1:128013-128561 GCF_002806865.2 Cucurbita pepo subsp. pepo
ACAAATACAACATACATGGCTTTATATAACCTCAAAATGAAACTATTAAAGGCATTCCAAGAGTTGTAACATTCATACTTAATGGCCATAATTAACCATTATGTAACTGTAACCTAAAGTATAAAAACTCTTAAACTACATTAATGAAATACAATAACTCTAAATTGTAATCCACCAAAAATTTATCACATGAAACTTCATTCTTCTTCAATGTGGCATGAATTGAAATATCTTTTGATAATTTCAACAATATTTTTTTCACATCTTCATTGAAGCATATTGCATGATTGATGTCTCTTGGTTCATATCACAAAACTTTAGGCTTTTGAGACTAAATCTGTAAAATAGGGGAGAGGGGTGAGAACCAGTTGAGAAGTAGAAAAAGTTGAAAAATTGGTGCCGAGTCCACAAAGAAACTAATACACTTTATCAATGTCCTCGACAAGTCTACCAATGGCATGAAGTTGGTCACAAATTATTTTGAAGGTACGAGCATATCAGCANTAATACACTTTATCAATGTCCTCGACAAGTCTACCAATGGCATG
>NW_019646477.1:0-817 GCF_002806865.2 Cucurbita pepo subsp. pepo
TCAAGACTAATCAGTCCCCACAAAAGTTTCGAGAAACGTCGACCGTGACTCTTTCATTTAGCACGGACTTCAAACGTCTCAGATTAGGATTTCTAAATTAGGGTTCGATTTCAAGCACTCCGTTTATTCGATCGAAATTCTATTCTAAATCATCGAGACTAATCATTCCCCACAAAAGTTTCGACAAACGTCGACCGTGACTCGGTTTTTTTAGCACAGACTTCAAACCACCCAGATTAGGGTTTCTGAATTAGGGTTCGATTTCAAGGACTCCGTTTCTTCGATCGAAATTCTATTCTAAATCATCAAGACTAATCATTCCCCAAAAAAGTTTTGATTAACGCCAACCGTGACTCGGTTCTTTTAGCACGGACTTCAAAAGTCCAAGATTAGGGTTTTCGAATAAGGATTCATTTTGAAGGACTCCGTTTCTTTGAAATTCTATTCTAAATCATCACGACTAATCATTCCCCACAAAAGTTTCTTGAAACGTCGACCGTGACTCGGTTCTTTTAGCACGGACTTCAAACGTCCCAGATTAGGGTTTCTGAATTAGGGTTCGATTTGAAGCACTCCGTTTTTTCGATCGAAATTCTATTCTAAATCATCGAGACTAATCATTCCCCATAAAAGATTCGAGAAACGTCAGCGTGACTCAGTTTTTTTATCACGTACTTCAAACGTTCCAGATTAGGGTTCGATTTTGTAGCACTCTTATACTTTATAATCATTCCCCACAAAAATTTAAAACAGGTTGACCGCGACTTGGTTTGCTTAGCACGAACTTCAAACGTCCCAGATTAGGGTTTCCGAATTA
>NW_019646477.1:2694-3641 GCF_002806865.2 Cucurbita pepo subsp. pepo
ATCAAGACTAATCATTCCCCACAAAAGTTTCGAGAAACGTCGACTGTGACTCGGTTCTTTTAGCACGGACTTCAAAAGTCCAAGATTAGGGTTTTCGAATAAGGATTCATTTTGAAGCACTACGTTTCTTTGAAATTCTATTCTAAATCAACACGACTAATCATTCCCCACAAAAGTTTCTTGAAACGTCGACCGTGACTCGGTTCTTTTAGCACGGACTTCAAACGTCCCAGATTAGGGTTTCTGAATTAGGGTTCGATTTGAAGCACTCCATTTCTTCGATCGAAATTCTATTCTAAATCATTGAGACTAATCATTCCCCATAAAAGTTTCGAGAAACGTCAGCGTGACTCAGTTTTTTTAGCACGTACTTCAAACGTTCCAGATTAGGGTTTCCGAATTAGGGTTCGATTTTGTAGCACTCTTTAACTTTATAATCATACCCCACAAAAATTTATAACAGGTTGACCGCGACTTGGTTTGCTTAACACGAACTTCAAACGTCCGAGATTAGGGTTTCCGAATTAGGGTTCGATTTCAAGCACTCTGTTTCTTCGAAATTCTATTATAAATCATCCAGACTAATCATTCCCCACAAAAGTTTCGAGAAACGTCGACTGTGACTCTGTTCTTTTAGCACGGATTTCAAACGTCCCAGATTAGGATTTCTGAATTAGGGTTCGATTTCAAGCACTCCGTTTCTCCGATCGTAATTCTATTCTTAATCATCGAGACTAATCATTCCACACAAAAGTTTCGAGAAACGTCGACCGTGACTCTGTTCTTCTAGCACGGATTTCAAACATCCCAGATTAGGATTTCTGAATTAGGGTTCGATTTCAAGCACTCCGTTTCTTCGATCGAAATTTTATTCTTAATCATTGAGACTAATCATTCCGCACAAAAGTTTCGAGAAACGTCGACCGTGACTCGGTTCTTTTAGCACG
>NW_019646477.1:10240-11902 GCF_002806865.2 Cucurbita pepo subsp. pepo
GATTTGAAGCACTCCGTTTCTTCGATATTCTATTCGAAATCATCTATCCTAATCTAATAATTCCCGACAAAACTTTTAACAAAATGTCGAACGCGACTCGGTTTTTTTAGCACGAACTTCAAACGTCCCAGATTAGGGTGTCCGAATTAGGGTTAGGTTTGAAGCACTTCTTTTTTTCGATCGAAATTCTATTCTAAATCATCAAGAATAATCATTGACAACAAAAGTTTCGAGAAACGTCGACCGTGACTCCATTCTTTTAGCACGTACTTCAAACGTCCCAGATTATGGTTTCTGAACTAGGGTTCGATTTGAAGTTCTCCGTTTCTTCGACATTCTATTCTAAATCATCGAGCCTAATCTAATCATTCCCCACAAAACTTTTAAAAAACGTCGACCGCGACTCGGTTTTTTTAGCACGGACTTCAAACGTCCCAGATTAGGGTGTCCGAATTAGGGTTCGATTTGAAGCAATCCGTTTCTTCGATATTCTACTCTAAATCATCGAGCCTAATCTAATCATTCCCCATAAAACTATTAAAAAACGTCGACCGCGACTCGGTTTTTTTAGCACGGACTTCAAACGTCCCAGATTAGGGTGTCCGAATTAGGGTTCGATTTGAAGCAATCCGTTTCTTCGATATTCTACTCTAAATCATCGAGCCTAATCTAATCATTCCCCATAAAACTATTAAAAAACGTCGACCGCGACTCGGTTTTTTTAGCACGGACTTCAAACGTCCCAGATTAGGGTGTCCGAATTAGGGTTCGATTTGAAGCAATCCGTTTCTTCGATATTCTACTCTAAATCATCGAGCCTAATCTAATCATTCCCCATAAAACTATTAAAAAACGTCGACCGCGACTCGGTTTTTTTAGCACGGACTTCAAACGTCCCAGATTAGGGTGTCCGAATTAGGGTTCGATTTGAAGCACTCCGTTTCTTCGATATTCTATTCTAAATCATCGAGCCTAATCTAATCATTCCCCACAAAACTTTTAAAAAACGTCGACCGCGACTCGGTTTTTTTAGCACGGACTTCAAACGTCCCAGATTAGGGTTTCCGAATTAGGGTTCGATTTGAAGCACTCCGTTTCTTCGATCGAAATTCTATTCTAAATCATCGAGACTAATCATTCCCAACAAAAGTTTCGATCAACGCCGACCGTGACTCGGTTCTTTTAGCACGTACTTCAAATGTCCCAGATTAGGGTTTCCGAATTAGGGTTCAATTTTGTAGCACTCTTTTACTTTATATTCATTCCCCACAAAAAATTCAAACACGTTGACCGCGACTCGGTTTGCTNGAATTAGGGTTCGATTTGAAGCACTCCGTTTCTTCGAAATTCTATTCTAAATAATCAAGACTAATCATTCCCCACAAAAGTTTCGAGAAACGTCGACCGTGACTCGGTTCTTTTAGCACGGACTTCAAACGTCCCAGATTAGGGTTTCTGAATTAGGGTTCGATTTCATGCAATCCTTTTCTTCGATCGAAATTCTACTCTAAATCATCGAGACTAATCATTCCCCACAAAAGTTTTGAAAAACGTCGACTGTGACTCGGTTCTTTTAACACAGACTTCAAACGTCCAAGATTAGGGTTTCCGAATTAGGGTTCGATTTGAAGCACTCCGTTTCTTCGAAATTCTATTCTAAAT
>NW_019646477.1:17742-18177 GCF_002806865.2 Cucurbita pepo subsp. pepo
AGATTAGGGTTTCCGAATTAGGGTTCGATTTGAAGCACTCTGTTTCTCGAAATTCAATTCTAAATAATCAAGACTAATCATTCCCGGAAAAAGTATCGAGAAACGTCGACCGTGACTCGGTTCTTTTAGCACGGACTTGAAACGTCCCAGATTTGGGTTTCTGAATTAGGGTTCAATTTCAAGCACTCCGTTTCATCGATCGAAATTCTATTCTAAGTCATCGAGACTAACCATTCCAAAAAAAAGTTTCGAGAAACGTCGACCGTGACTCGGTTCTTTTAGCACGGACTTCAAACGTCCAATATTAGGGTTTTCGAATTAGCGTTCGATTTGAAGCATTCTGTTTCTTCGAAATTCTATTCAAAATCATCAAGAATAATCATTCCCCACAAAAGTTTCGAGAAACGTCGACCGTGACTCGGTTCTTTTAGCACG
>NW_019646477.1:20523-21196 GCF_002806865.2 Cucurbita pepo subsp. pepo
CACAAAAGTTTCGAGAAACGTCGACCGTGACTCGGTTCTTTTAGCACGGACTTGAAACGTCCTAGATTTGGGTTTCTGAATTAGGGTTCAATTTCAAGCACTCCATTTCATCGATCGAAATTCTATTCAAGGTCATCGAGACTAATCATTCCAAACAAAAGTTTCGAGAAACGTCGACCGTGACTTGGTTCTTTTAGCACGGACATCAAACGTCCCAGATTAGGGTTTCCAAATTAGGGTTCAATTTTGTAGCACTCTTTTACTTTATAATAATTCTCGAAAAAATTTAAAACCCGTTGACCGCGACTCGGTTTGCTTAGCACTGACTTCAAACGTTCCAGATTAGGGTTTCAGAATTAGGGTTCGATTTGAAGCACTCTGTTTTTTCGAAATTCTATTCTAAATAATCAAGACTAATCATTCCCCACAAAAGTTTCGAGAAACGTCGACCGTGACTCGTTTCTTTTAGCACGGACTTCAAACGTCCGAGATTAGTGTTTCTGAATAAGGGTTCGATTTCAAGCACTCCGTTTCATCTATCGAAATTCTATTCTAAATCATCGAGACTAATCATTCCCAACTAAAGTTTCGAGAAATGTCGACCGTTACTCGGTTTTTTTAGCACGTACATCAAACGTCCCAGATTAGGGTTTCCGAATTAGGGTTCGATTTT
>NW_019646477.1:24531-25314 GCF_002806865.2 Cucurbita pepo subsp. pepo
GAAATTCTATTCTAAATCATCAAGACTAATCATTCCCCACAAAAGTTTCGATTAACGCCAACCGTTACTCAGTTCTTTTAGCACGTACTTCAAACGTCCCAGATTAGGGTTTCTCAATTAGTGTTCAATTTTGTAGCACTCTTTTACTTTATAATAATTCCCCAAAAAAATTTTAAACAAGTTGACCGCGACTCGGTTTGTTTAGCACGGGTTTCAAACGTCCCAGATTAGGGTTTCCGAATTACGGTTTGATTTGAAGCACTCCGTTTCTTCGAAATTCTATTCTAAATAATCAAGACTAATCATTCCCCACAAAAGTTTCTAGAAACATCGACCGTGACTCGGTTCTTTTAGCACGGACTTCAAACGTCCCAGATTAGTGTTTACGAATAAGGTTTCGATTTGAATCACTCCGTTTATTCGATCGAAATTCAATTCTAAATCATCAAGACTAATCATTCCCCACAAAAGTTTCGAGAAACGTCGACCGTGACTCGGTTCTTTTAGCACGGACTTCAAAGGTCCCAGATTAGGGTTTCTAAATAAGGGTTCGATTTGAAGCACTCCGCTTATTCGATCGAAATTCTATCCTAAATCATGAAGACTAATCATTCCCCACAAAAGTTTCGAGAAAAGTCCACCGTGACTTGGTTCTTTTAGCACGAACTTCAAACATCCCAGATTAGGGTTTCTGAATAAGGATTCGATTTGAAGCACTCCGTTTCTCCGATCGAAATTCTATTCTAAATAATCAAGACTAATCATTCCCCACAAAAGTTTCGA
>NW_019646477.1:27385-28365 GCF_002806865.2 Cucurbita pepo subsp. pepo
CTTCAAACGTCCTAGATTAGTGTTTCCGAATAAGGGTTCGATTTGAAGCACTCCGTTTATTCGATCGAAATTCTATTCTAAATCATCGAGACTAATTATTCCCCACA
Organism: Cucurbita pepo subsp. pepo; assembly: GCF_002806865.2. NCBI lineage: Eukaryota > Viridiplantae > Streptophyta > Magnoliopsida > Cucurbitales > Cucurbitaceae > Cucurbita > Cucurbita pepo. Next base: position 27,493 of record NW_019646477.1, read on the forward strand.
AAAGTTTCGAGAAACGTCGACCGTGACTCGGTTCTTTTAGCACGGACTTCAAACATCCCAGATTAGGGTTTCTGAATAAGGATTCGATTTGATGCACTAAATTTCTTCGATCGAAATTCTATTCTAAATCATCAAGACTCATCATTCCACACAAAGGTTTCGATTAACGCCAAGTGTGACTCAGTTCTTTTAGCACGTACTTCAAACGTCCCAGATTACGGTTTCTCAATTAGGGTTCAATTTTGTAGCACTCTTTTACTTTATAATAATTCCCCACAAAAATTTAAAACAAGTTGACCGCGACTCGGTTTGCTTAGCACGGACATCAAACGTCCCAGATTAGGGTTTCCGAATTAGGGTTCGATTTGAAGCACTCTGTTTCTTCGAAATTCTATTCTAAATAATCAAGACTAATCATTCCCCACAAAAGTTTCGAGAAACGTCGACCGTAACTCGGTTCTTTTAGCACGGACTTCAAAGGTCCCAGATTAAGGTTTCCGAATAAGAGTTCGATTTGAAGCACTCCGTTTATTCGATCGAAATTCTATTCTAAATCATCAAGACTAATCATTCCCCACAAAAGTTTCGATTAACGCCGAATGTGACTCAGTTCTTTTAGCACGTACTTCAAACGTCCCAGGTTAGGTTTTCTGAATTAGGTTTCAATTTTGTAGCACTCTTTTACTTTATAATAATACACCACACAAATTTAAAACAAGTTGACTGCGACTCGGTTTGCTTAGAACGGACTTCAAACGTCCCGATTAGGGTTTCCGAATTAGGGTTCGATTTGAAGCACTCTGTTTCTTCGAAATTCTATTCTAAATAATCAAGACTAATCATTCCCCACAAAAGTTTCGAGAAACGTCGACC
>NW_019646477.1:30096-34832 GCF_002806865.2 Cucurbita pepo subsp. pepo
GAATTAGGGTTCGATTTGAAGCACTCTGTTTCTTCGAAATTCTATTCTAAATAATCAAGACTAATCATTCCCCACAAAAGTTTCTAGAAACGTCGACCGTGACTCGGTTCTTTTAGCACGGATTTCAAACGTCCAAGATTAGTGTTTACGAATAAGGTTTCGATTTGAAGCACTCCGTTTATTTGATCGAAATTCTATTCTAAATCATCAAGACTAATCATTCCCCACAAAAGTGTCGAGAAACGTCGACCGTGACTCGGTTCTTTTAGCACTGACTTCAAAGGTCCCAGATTAGGGTTTCTAAATAAGGGTTCAATTTGAAGCACTCCGCTTATTCGATCGAAATTCTTTCCTAAATCATGAAGACTAATCATTCCCCACAAAAGTTTCGAGAAAAGTCCACCGTGACTTGGTTCTTTTAGCACGAACTTCAAACATCCCAGATTAGGGTTTCTGAATAAGGATTCGATTTGAAGCACTCCGTTTCTCCGATCGAAATTCTATTCTAAATCATCAAGACTAGTCATTCCCCACAAAAGTTTCGATTAACGCCGACCGTGACACAATTCTTTTAGCACGTACTTCAAACGTCCCAGATTAGGGTTTCTCAATTAGGGTTCAATTTTGTAGCACTCTGTTTCTTCGAAATTCTATTCTAAATAATCAAGACTAATCATTCCCCACAAAAGTTTCTAGAAACGTCGACCGTGACTCGGTTCTTTCAGCACGGACTTCAAACGTCCCAGATTAGTGTTTCCGAATAAGGTTTAGATTTGAAGCACTCCGTTTATTCGATCGAAATTCTATTCTAAATCATTAAGACTAATCATTTTCCACGAAAGTTTCGAGAAACGTCGATCGTGACTCGGTTGTTTTAGCACGGACTTCAAAGGTCCCAGATTAGGGTTTCTAAATAAGGGTTCGATTTGAAGCACTCCGCTTTTTCGAATGAAATTCTATTCTAAATAATCAAGACTAATCATTCCCCACAAAAGTTTCGAGAAACGTCGACCGTGTCTCGGTTCTTTTAGCACGGACTTCAAAGGTCCAAGATTAGGGTATCTGAATAAGGGTTCGATTTCTAGCGCTCTGTTTATTCGATCGAAATTCTATTCTAAATCATCAAGACAAATCATTCCCCACATAAGTTTCGATTAACGCCGACCGTGACTCAGTTCTTTTAGCACGTACTTCAAACGTACCAGATTAGGGTTTCTTAATTAGGGTTTAATTTTGTAGAACTCTTTTACTTTATAATAATTCCCCACAAATATTTAAAACACTTTGACCGCGACTCGGTTTGCTTAGCACGGACTTCAAACGTCCCAGATTAGGGTTTTCGAATTAGGGTTCGATTTGAAGCACTCTGTTTCTTCGAAAATCTATTCTAAATAATCAATACTAATCATTCCCCACAAAAGTTTCGAGAAACGTCGACCGTGACTCGGTTTTCGAAGCACGTACTTCAAACGTCCCAGATTAGGGATTCCGAATTAGGGTTCGATTTGAAGCACCCCGTTTCTTCGAAATTCTATTCTAGATCTTCAAGACTAATCATTCCCCACAAGAGTTTCGAGAAACGTCGACCGTGACTCGGTTTTCGAAGCACGTACTTCAAACGTCCCAGATTAGGGATTCCGAATTAGGGTTCGATTTGAAGCACCCCGTTTCTTCGAAATTCTATTCTAGATCTTCAAGACTAATCATTCCCCACAAGAGTTTCGAGAAACGTCGACCGTGACTCGGTTTTCGAAGCACGTACTTCAAACGTCCCAGATTAGGGATTCCGAATTAGGGTTCGATTTGAAGCACCCCGTTTCTTCGAAATTCTATTCTAGATCTTCAAGACTAATCATTCCCCACAAGAGTTTCGAGAAACGTCGACCGTGACTCGGTTTTCGAAGCACGTACTTCAAACGTCCCAGATTAGGGATTCCGAATTAGGGTTCGATTTGAAGCACCCCGTTTCTTCGAAATTCTATTCTAGATCTTCAAGACTAATCATTCCCCACAAGAGTTTCGAGAAACGTCGACCGTGACTCGGTTTTCGAAGCACGTACTTCAAACGTCCCAGATTAGGGATTCCGAATTAGGGTTCGATTTGAAGCACCCCGTTTCTTCGAAATTCTATTCTAGATCTTCAAGACTAATCATTCCCCACAAGAGTTTCGAGAAACGTCGACCGTGACTCGGTTTTCGAAGCACGTACTTCAAACGTCCCAGATTAGGGATTCCGAATTAGGGTTCGATTTGAAGCACTCTGTTTCTTCGAAATTCTATTCTAAATAATCAAGACTAATCATTCCCCACAAAAGTTTCGAGAAACGTCGACCGTGACTCGGTTCTTTTAGCACGTACTTCAAACGTCCCAGATTAGGGTTTTCGAATAAGGGTTCGATTTGGAGCACTCCGTTTATTCGATCAAAACTCTATTCTAAAGAATCAAGACTAATTATTCCCCACAAAAGTTTCGATTATCGCCGACCATGACTCGGTTCTTTTAGCACGGACTTCAAAAGTTCGAGATTAGGGTTTCCGAATTTGGGTTTGATTTGAAGCACTCCGTTTCTTCGAAATTCTATTCTGAATCATCAAGACTAATCATTCCGCACAAAAGTTTCGAGAAACGTCGACCGTGACTCAGTTCAAACGTCCCAGATTAGAGTTTCTGAATTAGGGTTCGATTTGAAGCACTACGTTTCATCGATCGAAATTCTATTCTAAATCATCGAGACTGATCATTCCCAACAAAACTTTCGAGACAAGTCGACCGTGACTCGGTTTTTTTAGCACGTACTTCAAACGTCCCATATTAGGGTTTCCGAAGTAGGGTTCGATTTTGTAGCACTCTTTTACATTATAATCATTCCCAACAAAAATTTAAAACACGTTGACCGCGACTCGGTTTGCTTAGCACAGACTTCAAACGTCCCAGATTAGGGTTTCCGAATAAGGGTTCAATTTGAAGCACTCTGTTTATTCGATCGAAATTTCATTCCAAATCATCAAGACTAATCATTCCTCACAAAAGTTTCGAGAGACGTTGACCGTGACTCGGTTCTTTTAGCACGGACTTCAAAGGTCCAAGATTAGGGTTTTCGAATAAGGGTTCGATTTTAAGCACTCCGTTTATTCGATCGAAATTCTATTCTAAATAATCAAGACTAATCATTCCCCACAAAAGTTTCGATTAACGTCGACGGTGTCTCGGTTCTTTTAGCACGGACTTCAAATGTCCCAGATTAGGGTTTCTGNCGTTTCTTCGAAATTCTATTCTAAATCATCAAGACTAATCATTCACCACAAAAGTTTCGATTAACTCCGACCGTTACTCGGTTCTTTTAGCACGGACTTCAAAAGTCCGAGATTAGGGTTTCCGAATTAGGGATCGATTTGAAGCACTCTGTTTCATCGAAATTCTATTCTAAATCATCCAGACTAATCATTCCCCACAAAAGTTTCGAGAAACATCGACCGTGACTCGGTTCTTTTAGCACGGACTTCAAACGTCCCTGATTAGAGTTTCTGAATTAGGGTTCGATTTCAAGCACTCCATTTCATCGATCGAAATTCTATTCTAAATAATCGAGACTAATCATTCCCAACCAATGTTTCGAGAAACGTCGACCGTGACTCGATTTTTTTAGCACGTACTTCAAACGTCCCAGAATAGGGTTTTCGAATTAGGGTTCGATTTTGTAGCACTCTTTTACTTTATAATCATTCCCCACAAAAATTTAAAACACGTTGACCGCGACTCAGTTTGCTTAGCACGTTCTTCAAACGTCCCAGATTAAGGTTTCCGAATAAGGGTTCGATTAGAAGCACTCCGTTTATTGGATCAGAATTATATTCTAAATCATCAAGACTAATCAATCCCCACAAAAGTTTCGAGAAACGTCGACCGTGACTCGGTTCTTTTAGCACAGACTTCAAACATCCCAGATTAGGGTTTCTGAATAAGGATTCGATTTTAAGCACTCCGTTTTTTCGATCGAAATTTTATTCTAAATCATAAGGACTAATCATTCCCCACAAAAGTTTCGATTAACGCCGACCGTGACTCGGTTCTTTTAGCACGGACTTCAAACGTCCCAGATTAGTGTTTCCGAATAAGGGTTCGATTTGAAGCACTCCGTTTATTCAATCGAAATTCTATTCTAAATCATCAAGACTAATAATTCCCCACAAAAGTTTCGAGAAACGTCAACCTTGACTCGGTTGTTTTAGTACAGACTTCAACCGTCCCAGATTAGTGTTTCCGAATAAGGGTTCGATTTGAAGCACTTCGTTTATTCGATCGAAATTCTATTCTAAATCATCAAGACTAATCATTCCCCACAAAAGTTTCGAGAAACGTCAACCGTGACTCGGTTCTTTTAGCACTGACGTCAAAGGTCCCAGATTAGGGTTGCCAAATTAGGGTTCAATTTTGTAGCACTCTTTTACTTTATAATCATTCCCCACAAAAATTTAAAACACGTTGACCGCGACTCGGTTTGCTTAGCACGGACTTCAAACGTCCCAGATTAAGGTTTCCCAATTAGGGTTCGATTTTAAGCACTCTGTTTCTTCGAAATTCTATTCTAAATAATCAAGACTAATCATTCCCAACAAAAGTATCGAGAAACGTCGACCGTGACTCGGTTCTTTTAGCACAGACTTCAAACGTCCCAAATTAGGGTTTCTGAATTAGGGTTTAATTTGAAGCACTCAGTTTCTTCGAAATTCTATTC
>NW_019646477.1:36265-37676 GCF_002806865.2 Cucurbita pepo subsp. pepo
TCGAAATTCTATTCTAAATCATCAAGACTAATCATTCCCCACAAAAGTTTCGAGAAACGTCGACCGTGACTCGGTTCTTTTAGCACAGACTTTAAAGGTCCCAGATAAGGGTTTCTGAATAAGGGTTCGATTTGAAGAACTTCGTTTATTCGATCGAAATTCTATTCTAAATCATCAAGACTAATCATTCCCCACAAAAGTTTCGAGAAAAGTTGACCGTTACTCGGTGTTTTTAGCACGTACTTCAAACGTCTAAGATTAGGGTTTCCGAATTAGGATTCGATTTTGTAGCACTCCGTTTCTTTGAAATTCTATTATATATAATCAAGACTAATCATTTCCCACAAAAGTTTTGAGAAACTTCGACAATGACTCGGTTCTTTTAGCACGAGCTTCAAACGTCCCAGATTAGGGTTTCTGAATTAGTGTTCGATTTCAAGCACACCATTTCTTCGATCGAAATTATATTCTAAATCATCGAGAGTAATCATTCCCAACAAAAGTTTCGAGAAATGTCGACCGTGACTCGGTTTTTTTAGCACGTACTTTAAACTTCCAAGATTAGGGTTTCCGAATTAGGGTTCGATTTTGTAGCACTCCGTTTATTCGATCGAAATTCAATTCTAAATCATCAAGACTAATCATTCCCTACAAAAGTTTCGAGAAACGTTGACCGTGACTCGGTTCTTTGAGCACGGACTTCAAATGTCCTAGATTAGAGTTTCTGAATAAGGGTTCGATTTCAAGCACTCCGTTTCTTCGATCGAAATTTTATTCTAAATCATCGAGACTAATCATTCCCCACAAAAGATTCGAGAAAAGTTGATCGTGACTCGGTGTTTTTAGCACGTACTTCAAACGTCCAAGATTAGGGTTTCCGAATTAGGGTTCGATTTTGTAGCACTCCGTTTCTTTGAAATTCTATTCTATATAATCAAGACTAATCATTTCCCACAAAAGTTTTGAGAAACTTCGATAGTGACTAGGTTCTTTTAGCACGAGCTTCAAACGTCCCAGATTAGGGTTTCTGAATTAGTGTTCGATTTCAAGCACTCCATTTCTTCGATCGAAATTCTATTCTAAATCATCAAGACTAATCATTCCCAACAAAAGTTTCGAGAAATGTCGACCGTGACTCGGTTTTTTTAGCACGTACTTCAAACGTCCAAGATTAGGATTTCCGAATTAGGGTTCGATTTTGTAGCACACTTTTACTTTATAATCATTCCCGACAAAAATTTAAAACACGTTGACCGCGACTCGGTTTGCTTAGCACGGACTTCAAACGTCCCAGAGTAGGGTTTCCGAATTAGGGTTCGATTTGAAGCACTCTGTTTTTTCGAAATTCTATTCTAAATAATCAAGACTAATCATTCCCCACAAAAGTTTCGAGAAACGTCGACCGTGACTC
>NW_019646477.1:39408-48445 GCF_002806865.2 Cucurbita pepo subsp. pepo
GAAATTCTATTCTAAATCATCAAGACTAATCATTCCCCACAAAAGTTTCGATTAACGCCGACCGTGACTCGGAACTTTAAGCACGTACTTCAAACGTCCCAGATTATGGTTTCCGAATTAGGGTTCGATTTGTAGCACTCTTTTACGTTATAGTCATTCCCCATAAAAGTTTAAAACACGTTGACCGTGACACGGTTTTCTTAGCACGAACTTTAAACATCCCAGATTAGGGTTTCCGAATTAGGGTTCGATTTGAAGCACTCTATTTCTTCGAAATTCTATTCTAAATGATCAAGACTAATCATTCCCGACAAAAGTTTCAAAAAACGTCGACTGTGACTCTGTTCTTTAAGCACGGACTTCAAACATATCAGATTAGGGTTTCAGAATTAGGGTTCGATTTCAAGCACTCTGTTTCTTCAATCAAAATTATATTCTAAATCATCGAGACTCATCATTCACCACAAAAGTTTCGAGAAACGTCGACCATGACTCGGTTTTTTTAGCACGTACTTCAAACGTCCAAGATTAGGGTTTCTGAATTAGGGTTTGATTTAAAGCACTCCGTTTCTTTGAAATTATATTCTATATATTCAAGACTAATCATTCCCCACAAAAGTTTTGAGAAACGTCGACAATGACTCGGTTCTTTTAGCACGAGCTTCAAACGTCCCAGATTAGGTTTTCTGCATTAGGGTTCGATTTCAAGCACTCCGTTTCTTCGATCGAAATTCTATTCGAAATCATTGAGACTAATCATTCCCAACAAAAGTTTTGAGAAATGTCGACCGTGACTCGGTTTCTTAGCACGTACTTCAAACGTCCAAGATTAGGGTTTCCGAATTATGGTTCGATTTTGTAGCACTCTTTTACTTTATAATCATTCCCCACAAAAATTTAAAACACGTTGACCGCGACTCGGTTTGCTTAGCACGGACTTCAAACGTCCTAGATTAGGGTTTCCGAATTAGGGTTCGATTTGAAGAACTCTGTTTCTTCGAAATTCTATTCTAAATAATCAAGACTAATCATTCCCCACAAAAGTTTCGAGAAACGTCGACCGTGACTCGGTTCTTTTAGCACGGACTTCAAACGTCCCAGATTAGGGTTTCCGAATTAGGGTTCGATTTGAAGCACTCCGTTTCTTCGATATTCTATTCTAAATCATCGAGCCTAATCTAATCATTCCCCACAAAACTTTTAAAAAACGTCGACCGCGACTCGGTTTTTTTAGCACGGACTTCAAACGTCCCAGATTAGGGTGTCCGAATTAGGGTTCGATTTGAAGCACTCCGTTTCTTCGATATTCTATTCTAAATCATCGAGCCTAATCTAATCATTCCCCACAAAACTTTTAAAAAACGTCGACCGCGACTCGGTTTTTTTAGCACGGACTTCAAACGTCCCAGATTAGGGTGTCCGAATTAGGGTTCGATTTGAAGCAATCCGTTTCTTCGATATTCTACTCTAAATCATCGAGCCTAATCTAATCATTCCCCATAAAACTATTAAAAAACGTCGACCGCGACTCGGTTTTTTTAGCACGGACTTCAAACGTCCCAGATTAGGGTGTCCGAATTAGGGTTCGATTTGAAGCAATCCGTTTCTTCGATATTCTACTCTAAATCATCGAGCCTAATCTAATCATTCCCCATAAAACTATTAAAAAACGTCGACCGCGACTCGGTTTTTTTAGCACGGACTTCAAACGTCCCAGATTAGGGTGTCCGAATTAGGGTTCGATTTGAAGCAATCCGTTTCTTCGATATTCTACTCTAAATCATCGAGCCTAATCTAATCATTCCCCATAAAACTATTAAAAAACGTCGACCGCGACTCGGTTTTTTTAGCACGGACTTCAAACGTCCCAGATTAGGGTGTCCGAATTAGGGTTCGATTTGAAGCACTCCGTTTCTTCGATATTCTATTCTAAATCATCGAGCCTAATCTAATCATTCCCCACAAAACTTTTAAAAAACGTCGACCGCGACTCGGTTTTTTTAGCACGGACTTCAAACGTCCCAGATTAGGGTGTCCGAATTAGGGTTCGATTTGAAGCACTCCGTTTCTTCGATATTCTATTCTAAATCATCGAGCCTAATCTAATCATTCCCCACAAAACTTTTAAAAAACGTCGACCGCGACTCGGTTTTTTTAGCACGGACTTCAAACGTCCCAGATTAGGGTGTCCGAATTAGGGTTCGATTTGAAGCACTCCGTTTCTTCGATATTCTATTCTAAATCATCGAGCCTAATCTAATCATTCCCCACAAAACTTTTAAAAAACGTCGACCGCGACTCGGTTTTTTTAGCACGGACTTCAAACGTCCCAGATTAGGGTGTCCGAATTAGGGTTCGATTTGAAGCACTCCGTTTCTTCGATATTCTATTCTAAATCATCGAGCCTAATCTAATCATTCCCCACAAAACTTTTAAAAAACGTCGACCGCGACTCGGTTTTTTTAGCACGGACTTCAAACGTCCCAGATTAGGGTGTCCGAATTAGGGTTCGATTTGAAGCACTCCGTTTCTTCGATATTCTATTCTAAATCATCGAGCCTAATCTAATCATTCCCCACAAAACTTTTAAAAAACGTCGACCGCGACTCGGTTTTTTTAGCACGGACTTCAAACGTCCCAGATTAGGGTGTCCGAATTAGGGTTCGATTTGAAGCACTCCGTTTCTTCGATATTCTATTCTAAATCATCGAGCCTAATCTAATCATTCCCCACAAAACTTTTAAAAAACGTCGACCGCGACTCGGTTTTTTTAGCACGGACTTCAAACGTCCCAGATTAGGGTGTCCGAATTAGGGTTCGATTTGAAGCACTCCGTTTCTTCGATATTCTATTCTAAATCATCGAGCCTAATCTAATCATTCCCCACAAAACTTTTAAAAAACGTCGACCGCGACTCGGTTTTTTTAGCACGGACTTCAAACGTCCCAGATTAGGGTGTCCGAATTAGGGTTCGATTTGAAGCACTCCGTTTCTTCGATATTCTATTCTAAATCATCGAGCCTAATCTAATCATTCCCCACAAAACTTTTAAAAAACGTCGACCGCGACTCGGTTTTTTTAGCACGGACTTCAAACGTCCCAGATTAGGGTGTCCGAATTAGGGTTCGATTTGAAGCACTCCGTTTCTTCGATATTCTATTCTAAATCATCGAGCCTAATCTAATCATTCCCCACAAAACTTTTAAAAAACGTCGACCGCGACTCGGTTTTTTTAGCACGGACTTCAAACGTCCCAGATTAGGGTGTCCGAATTAGGGTTCGATTTGAAGCACTCCGTTTCTTCGATATTCTATTCTAAATCATCGAGCCTAATCTAATCATTCCCCACAAAACTTTTAAAAAACGTCGACCGCGACTCGGTTTTTTTAGCACGGACTTCAAACGTCCCAGATTAGGGTGTCCGAATTAGGGTTCGATTTGAAGCACTCCGTTTCTTCGATATTCTATTCTAAATCATCGAGCCTAATCTAATCATTCCCCACAAAACTTTTAAAAAACGTCGACCGCGACTCGGTTTTTTTAGCACGGACTTCAAACGTCCCAGATTAGGGTGTCCGAATTAGGGTTCGATTTGAAGCACTCCGTTTCTTCGATATTCTATTCTAAATCATCGAGCCTAATCTAATCATTCCCCACAAAACTTTTAAAAAACGTCGACCGCGACTCGGTTTTTTTAGCACGGACTTCAAACGTCCCAGATTAGGGTGTCCGAATTAGGGTTCGATTTGAAGCACTCCGTTTCTTCGATATTCTATTCTAAATCATCGAGCCTAATCTAATCATTCCCCACAAAACTTTTAAAAAACGTCGACCGCGACTCGGTTTTTTTAGCACGGACTTCAAACGTCCCAGATTAGGGTGTCCGAATTAGGGTTCGATTTGAAGCACTCCGTTTCTTCGATATTCTATTCTAAATCATCGAGCCTAATCTAATCATTCCCCACAAAACTTTTAAAAAACGTCGACCGCGACTCGGTTTTTTTAGCACGGACTTCAAACGTCCCAGATTAGGGTGTCCGAATTAGGGTTCGATTTGAAGCACTCCGTTTCTTCGATATTCTATTCTAAATCATCGAGCCTAATCTAATCATTCCCCACAAAACTTTTAAAAAACGTCGACCGCGACTCGGTTTTTTTAGCACGGACTTCAAACGTCCCAGATTAGGGTGTCCGAATTAGGGTTCGATTTGAAGCACTCCGTTTCTTCGATATTCTATTCTAAATCATCGAGCCTAATCTAATCATTCCCCACAAAACTTTTAAAAAACGTCGACCGCGACTCGGTTTTTTTAGCACGGACTTCAAACGTCCCAGATTAGGGTGTCCGAATTAGGGTTCGATTTGAAGCACTCCGTTTCTTCGATATTCTATTCTAAATCATCGAGCCTAATCTAATCATTCCCCACAAAACTTTTAAAAAACGTCGACCGCGACTCGGTTTTTTTAGCACGGACTTCAAACGTCCCAGATTAGGGTGTCCGAATTAGGGTTCGATTTGAAGCACTCCGTTTCTTCGATATTCTATTCTAAATCATCGAGCCTAATCTAATCATTCCCCACAAAACTTTTAAAAAACGTCGACCGCGACTCGGTTTTTTTAGCACGGACTTCAAACGTCCCAGATTAGGGTGTCCGAATTAGGGTTCGATTTGAAGCACTCCGTTTCTTCGATATTCTATTCTAAATCATCGAGCCTAATCTAATCATTCCCCACAAAACTTTTAAAAAACGTCGACCGCGACTCGGTTTTTTTAGCACGGACTTCAAACGTCCCAGATTAGGGTGTCCGAATTAGGGTTCGATTTGAAGCACTCCGTTTCTTCGATATTCTATTCTAAATCATCGAGCCTAATCTAATCATTCCCCACAAAACTTTTAAAAAACGTCGACCGCGACTCGGTTTTTTTAGCACGGACTTCAAACGTCCCAGATTAGGGTGTCCGAATTAGGGTTCGATTTGAAGCACTCCGTTTCTTCGATATTCTATTCTAAATCATCGAGCCTAATCTAATCATTCCCCACAAAACTTTTAAAAAACGTCGACCGCGACTCGGTTTTTTTAGCACGGACTTCAAACGTCCCAGATTAGGGTGTCCGAATTAGGGTTCGATTTGAAGCACTCCGTTTCTTCGATATTCTATTCTAAATCATCGAGCCTAATCTAATCATTCCCCACAAAACTTTTAAAAAACGTCGACCGCGACTCGGTTTTTTTAGCACGGACTTCAAACGTCCCAGATTAGGGTGTCCGAATTAGGGTTCGATTTGAAGCACTCCGTTTCTTCGATATTCTATTCTAAATCATCGAGCCTAATCTAATCATTCCCCACAAAACTTTTAAAAAACGTCGACCGCGACTCGGTTTTTTTAGCACGGACTTCAAACGTCCCAGATTAGGGTGTCCGAATTAGGGTTCGATTTGAAGCACTCCGTTTCTTCGATATTCTATTCTAAATCATCGAGCCTAATCTAATCATTCCCCACAAAACTTTTAAAAAACGTCGACCGCGACTCGGTTTTTTTAGCACGGACTTCAAACGTCCCAGATTAGGGTGTCCGAATTAGGGTTCGATTTGAAGCACTCCGTTTCTTCGATATTCTATTCTAAATCATCGAGCCTAATCTAATCATTCCCCACAAAACTTTTAAAAAACGTCGACCGCGACTCGGTTTTTTTAGCACGGACTTCAAACGTCCCAGATTAGGGTGTCCGAATTAGGGTTCGATTTGAAGCACTCCGTTTCTTCGATATTCTATTCTAAATCATCGAGCCTAATCTAATCATTCCCCACAAAACTTTTAAAAAACGTCGACCGCGACTCGGTTTTTTTAGCACGGACTTCAAACGTCCCAGATTAGGGTGTCCGAATTAGGGTTCGATTTGAAGCACTCCGTTTCTTCGATATTCTATTCTAAATCATCGAGCCTAATCTAATCATTCCCCACAAAACTTTTAAAAAACGTCGACCGCGACTCGGTTTTTTTAGCACGGACTTCAAACGTCCCAGATTAGGGTGTCCGAATTAGGGTTCGATTTGAAGCACTCCGTTTCTTCGATATTCTATTCTAAATCATCGAGCCTAATCTAATCATTCCCCACAAAACTTTTAAAAAACGTCGACCGCGACTCGGTTTTTTTAGCACGGACTTCAAACGTCCCAGATTAGGGTGTCCGAATTAGGGTTCGATTTGAAGCACTCCGTTTCTTCGATATTCTATTCTAAATCATCGAGCCTAATCTAATCATTCCCCACAAAACTTTTAAAAAACGTCGACCGCGACTCGGTTTTTTTAGCACGGACTTCAAACGTCCCAGATTAGGGTGTCCGAATTAGGGTTCGATTTGAAGCACTCCGTTTCTTCGATATTCTATTCTAAATCATCGAGCCTAATCTAATCATTCCCCACAAAACTTTTAAAAAACGTCGACCGCGACTCGGTTTTTTTAGCACGGACTTCAAACGTCCCAGATTAGGGTGTCCGAATTAGGGTTCGATTTGAAGCACTCCGTTTCTTCGATATTCTATTCTAAATCATCGAGCCTAATCTAATCATTCCCCACAAAACTTTTAAAAAACGTCGACCGCGACTCGGTTTTTTTAGCACGGACTTCAAACGTCCCAGATTAGGGTGTCCGAATTAGGGTTCGATTTGAAGCAATCCGTTTCTTCGATATTCTACTCTAAATCATCGAGCCTAATCTAATCATTCCCCATAAAACTATTAAAAAACGTCGACCGCGACTCGGTTTTTTTAGCACGGACTTCAAACGTCCCAGATTAGGGTGTCCGAATTAGGGTTCGATTTGAAGCAATCCGTTTCTTCGATATTCTACTCTAAATCATCGAGCCTAATCTAATCATTCCCCATAAAACTATTAAAAAACGTCGACCGCGACTCGGTTTTTTTAGCACGGACTTCAAACGTCCCAGATTAGGGTGTCCGAATTAGGGTTCGATTTGAAGCAATCCGTTTCTTCGATATTCTACTCTAAATCATCGAGCCTAATCTAATCATTCCCCATAAAACTATTAAAAAACGTCGACCGCGACTCGGTTTTTTTAGCACGGACTTCAAACGTCCCAGATTAGGGTGTCCGAATTAGGGTTCGATTTGAAGCACTCCGTTTCTTCGATATTCTATTCTAAATCATCGAGCCTAATCTAATCATTCCCCACAAAACTTTTAAAAAACGTCGACCGCGACTCGGTTTTTTTAGCACGGACTTCAAACGTCCCAGATTAGGGTGTCCGAATTAGGGTTCGATTTGAAGCAATCCGTTTCTTCGATATTCTACTCTAAATCATCGAGCCTAATCTAATCATTCCCCATAAAACTATTAAAAAACGTCGACCGCGACTCGGTTTTTTTAGCACGGACTTCAAACGTCCCAGATTAGGGTGTCCGAATTAGGGTTCGATTTGAAGCAATCCGTTTCTTCGATATTCTACTCTAAATCATCGAGCCTAATCTAATCATTCCCCATAAAACTATTAAAAAACGTCGACCGCGACTCGGTTTTTTTAGCACGGACTTCAAACGTCCCAGATTAGGGTGTCCGAATTAGGGTTCGATTTGAAGCAATCCGTTTCTTCGATATTCTACTCTAAATCATCGAGCCTAATCTAATCATTCCCCATAAAACTATTAAAAAACGTCGACCGCGACTCGGTTTTTTTAGCACGGACTTCAAACGTCCCAGATTAGGGTGTCCGAATTAGGGTTCGATTTGAAGCACTCCGTTTCTTCGAAATTTTATTCTAAATAATCAAGACTAATGATTCCCAACAAAAGTTTCGAGAAACGTCGACCGTGACTCGGTTCTTTTAGCACAAACTTCAAACGTCCCAGATTAGGGTTTCCGAATAAGGGTTCGATTTGAAGCACTCCGTTTATTGGATCGAAATTCTATACTAAATCATCAACACTAATCATTCCCCACAAAAGTTGCGATTAACGCCGACTGTGACTCGGTTCTTTTAGCACGTACTTCAAACGTCCCTGATTAGGGTTTCCGAATTAGGGTTCAATTTGAAGAACTCTGTTTCTTCGAAATTCTATTCTAAATAATCAAGACTAATCATTCCCAAGAAAAAGTTTCGAGAAACGACAATAGTGACCCGGTTCTTTTAGCACGGACTTCAAACGTCCCAGATTAGGGTTTCTGAATTAGGGTTCGATTTTAAGCACTCCGTTTTTTCGCTCGAAATTCTATTCTAAATCATCGAGACTAATCATTCCCCACAAAAGTTTCGAGAAACGTCGACCGTGAGTCGGTTTTTTTACCACGTACTTCAAACGTCCAAGATTAGGGTTTTTGAATTAGGTTTGGATTTTGTAGCACTCTTTTACTTTATAATCATTCCGCAAAATCATTCCCCACAAAAATTTAAAACACGTTGACCGCGAATTGGTGTGCTTAGCACGAACTTCAAACGTCTTAGATTAGGGTTTCCGAATTAGAGTTCGATTTGAAGCACTCTGTTTCTTCGAAATTCTATTCTAAATAACCAAGACTAATCATTCCCCACAAAAGTTTCGAGAAACGTCGACAGTGACTCGATTCTTTTAGCACGGACTTCAAACGTCCCTGATTAGGATTTCCGAATAAGGGTTCGATTTGAAGCACTCCGTTTATTGGATCCAAATTCTATTCTAAATCATCAAGACTAATCATTCCCAACCAAAGTTTCAATTAACGCCGACTGTGACTCAGTTCGTTAACACGTACTTCAAACGTTACAGATTAGGGTTTCCGAATTAGGGTTCGATTTGAAGCACTCTGTTTCTTCGAAATTCTATTCTAAATAATCACGATTAATCATTTCCCTCCAAAGTTTTGAGAAACGTCGATAGTGACTCGGTTCTTTTAGCACGGACTTCAAACGNTTCGTTAACACGTACTTCAAACGTTACAGATTAGGGTTTCCGAATTAGGGTTCGATTTGAAGCACTCTGTTTCTTCGAAATTCTATTCTAAATAATCAAGACTAATCATTCCCCACAAAAGTTTCGA
>NW_019646477.1:52899-53955 GCF_002806865.2 Cucurbita pepo subsp. pepo
AGACTAATCATTCCCCACAAAAGTTTCGAGAAACGTCGACCGTGACTCGGTTCTTTTAGCACGGATTCAAACGTCCCAGATTAAGGTTTCCGGATAAGGTTTCGATTTGAAGCACTCTGTTTATTCGATCGAAATTCTATTCTAAATCATCGAGAAAAATTATTTCCCACAAAAGTTTCCAGAAATGTCGAACGTGATTCGGTTTTTTTAGCACGTACTTCAAACGTCCAAGATTAGGGTTTCCGAATTAGGGTTGGATTTCTTAGTACTCTTTTACTTTATAATCATTCCCCACAAAAATTTATAACACGTTGACCGCGACTCGATTTACTTAGCACGGACTTTAAATGTCCCAGAGTAGGGTTTCCGAATTAGGGTTCGATTTGAAGCATGCTGTTTCTTCGAAATTCTATTCTAAATGATCAAGACTAATCATTCCCCACATAAGTTTCGAGAAATGTCAACCGTGACTCAATTCTTTTAGCACGGACTTTAAACGTCCCAGATTAGGGTTTCTGAATTAGGGTTCGATTTCAAGCACTCCGTTTCTTCTATCGAAATTCTATTCTAAATCATCGAGAAAAATTATTTCCCACAAAAGTTTCCAGAAATGTCGAACGTGATTCGGTTTTTTTAGCACGTACTTCAAACGTCCAAGATTAGGGTTTCCGAATTAGGGTTGGATTTCTTAGTACTCTTTTACTTTATAATCATTCCCCACAAAAATTTAAAACACGTTGACCGCGACTCGGTTTGCTTAGCACGGACTTTAAACGTCCCAGAGTAGGGTTTCCGAATTAGGGTTCGATTTGAAGCATGCTGTTTCTTCGAAATTCTATTCTAAATGATCAAGACTAATCATTCCCCACATAAGTTTCGAGAAATGTCAACCGTGACTCAATTCTTTTAGCACGGACTTTAAACGTCCCAGATTAGGGTTTCTGAATTAGGGTTCGATTTCAAGCACTCCGTTTCTTCTATCGAAATTCTATTCTAAATCATCGAGACTAATCATTCCCCACAAAAGTTTCGAGAAACGTCGACCGTGACTCGGTT
>NW_019646477.1:55172-61434 GCF_002806865.2 Cucurbita pepo subsp. pepo
GACTTCAAACGTCCCAGATTAGGGTTTCTGAATTAGGGTTCGATTTCAAGCACTCCGTTTCTTCGATCGAAATTCTATTCTAAATCATCGAGACTAATCATTCCCCACAAAAGTTTCGAGAAACGTCGACCTTGACTTTGTTTGCTTAGCACGTACTTCAAACTTCCCAGATTAGAGTTTCAGAATTAGGGTTCGATTTTGTAGAACTCTTTTATTTTATAATCATTCCCCACAAAAATTTAAAACACGTTGACCGCGACTCGGTTTGCTTAGCACGAACTTCAAATGTCTCAGATTAGGGTTTCTGAATTAGGGTTTGATTTGAAGCATTCTGTTTCTTCGAAATTCTATTCCAAATAATCAAGACTAATCATTACCTAGAAAAGTTTCGAGAAACGTCGACCGTGACTCGGTTCTTTTAGCACGGACTTCAAACTTCCTAGTTTAGGGTTTCCGAATAATGGTTTGATTTGAAGCACTCCGTTTATTCGATCGAAATTTTATTCTAAATCATCAAGACTAATAATTCCCCACAAAAGTTTCGATTAACGCCGACCGTGACTCGGTTCTTTTAACACGTACATCAAACGTCCCAGATTAGGGTTTCCCAATTAGGGTTCGATTTTGTAGCTCTCTTTTATTTTATAATCATTCCCTAAAAAAATTTAAAACACGTTGACCGCAACACGGTTTGCTTAACATGGACTTCAAACGTCCCAGATTTGGGTTTTCGAATTGGGTTTCGATTTGAAGCACTCCGTTGCTTCGAAATTCTATTCTAAATCATCAAGACTAATCATTCAACACCAAAGTTTCAAGAAACGTCGACCGGGAATCGGTTCTTTTAGCACGGACTTAAAACGAACTAAATTAGGGTTTACAAATTTGGGTACGATTTGAAGCACTCCGTTTCTTCGAAATATATTCTAAATCCTGAAGACTAATCATTCCCCATAGAAGTTTCGAGAAACGTCGACTGTGACTCGGTTCTTTTAGCATGGACTTCAAACGTCCCAGATTAGGGTTTCTTAATTAGGGTTTGATTTCANCTTCGAAATATATTCTAAATCCTGAAGACTAATCATTCCCCATAGAAGTTTCGAGAAACGTCGACTGTGACTCGGTTCTTTTAGCATGGACTTCAAACGTCCCAGATTAGGGTTTCTTAATTAGGGTTTGATTTCAAGCACTTCGTTTCTTCGATCGAAATTTTATTCTAAATCATTGAGACTAATCATTCCCCAAAAAAGTTTCGAGAAACGTCGACCGTGACGCGGTTTTTTTAGCACGTACTTCAATCGTCCCAAATTAGGGTTTTCGAATTAGGGTTCATTTTTGTAGCACTCTTTTACTTTATAATTATTCCCCACAAAAATTTTTAACACGTTGATCGCGACACAGTTTGCTTAGCACGGACTTCAAACGTCCCACATTAGGGTTTCCGAATTAGGGTTCGATTTGAAGCATTCTGTTTCTTCAAAATTCTACTCTAAATAATCAAGACTAATCATTCCCCACAAAAGTTTCGAGAAACGTCGACCGTGGCTCGGTTCTTTTAGCACGGAATTCAAACATACGAGATTAGGGTTTCCGAATAAGGGTTCGATTTGAAGCACTCCGTTTATTCGATTAAAATTCTATTCTAATTCATCAAGACTAATCATTCCCCACAAAAGGTTCGATTAACGCTGACCATGACTCGGTTATTTTAGCACATACTTCAAACGTCCCAGATTAGGGTTTCCGAATTCGGGTTCGATTTTGTAGCTCTCTTTTACTTTATAATCATTCCCCACAAGAATTTAAAACACGTTGACCGCGACTTGGTTTACTTAGCACGGACTTGAAACGTCCTAGATTAGGGTTTCCGAATTAGGGTTAGATTTGAAGCAATCCGTTTCCTCGAAATTCTATTCTAAATAATCAAGACTAATCATTGCCCACAAAAGTTTCGAGAAACGTCGACCGTGACTCGGTTCTTTTAGCCCGGACTTCAAACGTCCTAAATTAGGGTTTATTAATTAGGGTTCGATTTCAAGCACGCCGTTTCTTCGATCGAAATTCTATTCTAAATCATCGAGACTAATCGTTCCATACAAAAGTTTCGAGAAACGTCGACCGTGACTCGGTATTTTTAGCACGTACTTCAAACGTTCCAGATTAGGGTTTCCGAATTAGGGTTCGATTTTGTAGCTCTCTTTTACTTTATAATCATTCCCCACAAAAAATTTTAACACGTTGACCGCGACACAGTTTGCTTAGCACGGACTTGAAACGTCCCAGATTAGGCTTTCCGAATTAGGGTTCGATTTGAAGCACTCTGTTTCTTCGAAATTCTATTCTAAATAATCAAGACTAATCATTCCCCACAAAAGTTTCGAAAAACGTCGACCGTGACTCGGTTCTTTTAGCACGGACTTCAAACGTCCTAGATTAGATTTTCCGAATAAGGGTTCGATTTGAAGCACTCCGTTTATACGATCGAAATTCTATTCTAAATCACCATGACTAATCATTCCCCACAAAAGTTTCGATTAACGCCGACAGTGACTCAGTTCTTTTAGCACGGACTTCAAAAGTCCCAGATTAGGGTTTCCAAATTAGGGTTCGATTTCAAGCACTCATTTTCTTCGAAATTCTATTCTAAATCATCAAGACTAATCATTCCCCACAAAAGTTTCGAGAAACGTCGACCGTGACTCGGTTCTTTTAGCACGGACTTCAAACGTCCCAGATTAGGGTTTCCGAATTAGGGTTCGATTTGAAGCACTCCGTTTCTTCGATATTCTATTCTAAATCATCGAGCCTAATCTAATCATTCCCCACAAAACTTTTATAAAACGTCGACCGCGACTCAGTTTTTTTAGCACGGACTTCAAACGTCCCAGATTAGGGTTTCCGAATTAGGGTTCGATTTGAAGCACTCCGTTTCTTCGATATTCTATTCTAAATCATCGAGCCTAATCTAATCATTCCCCACAAAACTTTTAAAAAACGTCGACCGCGACTCGGTTTTTTTAGCACGGACTTCAAACGTCCCAGATTAGGGTGTCCGAATTAGGGTTCGATTTGAAGCACTCCGTTTCTTCGATATTCTATTCTAAATCATCGAGCCTAATCTAATCATT
Source organism: Cucurbita pepo subsp. pepo (assembly GCF_002806865.2). NCBI lineage: Eukaryota > Viridiplantae > Streptophyta > Magnoliopsida > Cucurbitales > Cucurbitaceae > Cucurbita > Cucurbita pepo. Next base: position 58,301 of record NW_019646477.1, read on the forward strand.
CCCCACAAAACTTTTAAAAAACGTCGACCGCGACTCGGCTTTTTTAGCACAGACTTCAAACGTCCCAGATTAGGGTTTCCGAATTAGGGTTCGATTTGAAGCACTCCGTTTCTTCGATATTCTATTCTAAATCATCGAGCCTAATCTAATCATTCCCCACAAAACTTTTAAAAAACGGTCGAACGTGACTCGGTTTTTTTTAGCACGGACTTCAAACGTCCCAGATTAGGGTTTCCGAATAAGGGTTCGATTTGAAGCACTCCGTTTATTCAATCAATATTCTATTCTAAATCATCAAGACTTATCATTCCCCACAAAAGTTTCGATTAACACTGACCGTGACTCGGTTTTTTTAGCACGTACTTCAAACGTCCCAGATTAGGGTTTCCAAATTAGGGTTTGATTTTGTAGCACTCTTTTACTTTCTAATCATTCCCCACAAAAATTTAAAACACGTTGACCGCGACTCGGTTTGCTAAGCACGGACTTCAAACGTCCTAGATTAGGGTTTCCGAATTAGGGTTCGATTTGATGCACTATGTTTCTTCGAAATTCTATTCTGAATGATCAAGACTAATCATTCCCCACAAAAGTTTCGAGAAACGTCGAACGTGACTCGGTTCTTTTAGCACGGACTTCAACCGTCCCAAATAATGGGTTTCTGAATAAGGGTTCGATTTGAAGCACTCCGTTTATTCGATCGAAATTCTATTCTAAATCATCAAGACTAATCCTTCCCCACAAAAGTTTCGAGAAACGTCGACCGTGACTCCGTTCTTTTAGCACGGACTTCAAACGTCCCAGATTAGGGTTTCCGAATTAGGGTTCGATTTGAAGCACTCCGTTTCTTCGATATTCTATTCTAAATCATCGAGCCTAATCTAATCATTCCCCACAAAACTTTTAAAAAACGTCGACCGCGACTCGGTTTTTTTAGCACGGACTTCAAACGTCCCAGATTAGGGTGTCCGAATTAGGGTTCGATTTGAAGCAATCCGTTTCTTCGATATTCTACTCTAAATCATCGAGCCTAATCTAATCATTCCCCACAAAACTTTTAAAAAACCTCGACCGCGTCTCGGTTTTTTTAGCACAGACTTCAAACGTCCCAGATTAGGGTTTCCGAATTAGGGTTCGATTTGAAGCACTCCGTTTCTTCGATATTCTATTCTAAATCATCGAGCCTAATCTAATCATTCCCCACAAAACTTTTAAAAAACGTCGACCGCGACTCGGTTTTTTTAGCACGGACTTCAAACGTCCCAGATTAGGGTGTCCGAATTAGGGTTCGATTTGAAGCAATCCGTTTCTTCGATATTCTACTCTAAATCATCGAGCCTAATCTAATCATTCCCCATAAAACTATTAAAAAACGTCGACCGCGACTCGGTTTTTTTAGCACGGACTTCAAACGTCCCAGATTAGGGTGTCCGAATTAGGGTTCGATTTGAAGCAATCCGTTTCTTCGATATTCTACTCTAAATCATCGAGCCTAATCTAATCATTCCCCATAAAACTATTAAAAAACGTCGACCGCGACTCGGTTTTTTTAGCACGGACTTCAAACGTCCCAGATTAGGGTGTCCGAATTAGGGTTCGATTTGAAGCAATCCGTTTCTTCGATATTCTACTCTAAATCATCGAGCCTAATCTAATCATTCCCCATAAAACTATTAAAAAACGTCGACCGCGACTCGGTTTTTTTAGCACGGACTTCAAACGTCCCAGATTAGGGTGTCCGAATTAGGGTTCGATTTGAAGCAATCCGTTTCTTCGATATTCTACTCTAAATCATCGAGCCTAATCTAATCATTCCCCATAAAACTATTAAAAAACGTCGACCGCGACTCGGTTTTTTTAGCACGGACTTCAAACGTCCCAGATTAGGGTGTCCGAATTAGGGTTCGATTTGAAGCACTCCGTTTCTTCGATATTCTATTCTAAATCATCGAGCCTAATCTAATCATTCCCCACAAAACTTTTAAAAAACGTCAACCGCGACTCGGTTTTTTTAGCACGGACTTCAAACGTCCCAGATTAGGGTGTCCGAATTAGGGTTCGATTTGAAGCACTCCGTTTCTTCGATATTCTATTCTAAATCATCGAGCCTAATCTAATCATTCCCCACAAAACTTTTAAAAAACGTCGACCGCGACTCGGTTTTTTTAGCACGGACTTCAAACGTCCCAGATTAGGGTGTCCGAATTAGGGTTCGATTTGAAGCACTCCGTTTCTTCGATATTCTATTCTAAATCATCGAGCCTAATCTAATCATTCCCCACAAAACTTTTAAAAAACGTCGACCGCGACTCGGTTTTTTTAGCACGGACTTCAAACGTCCCAGATAAGGGTTTCTGAATAGGGTTCTATTTCAAGCACAACGTTTCTTCGATCGAAATTCTATTCTAAATTATCGAGACTAATCATTTCCCACAAGAGTTTCGAGAAACGTCAAACGTGACTCGATCTTTTAGCACGGACTTCAAACGTCCCAGATTAGGGTTTCAAAATAAGGGTTGTACTTAAAGCACTCCGTTTATTTGATCGAATTTCTATTCTAAAAAATCGAGACTTATCATTCCCCACAAAAGTTTCGATTAACGTTGACCGTGACTCGCTTCTTTTAGCACGTACATCAAACGTCCCAGATTAGGGTTTCCGAATTAGGGTTCGATTTTGTAGAACTCTTTTACTTGATAATCATTCCCCACAAAAATTTAATACACGTTGACCGTGACACGGATTGCTTAGCACGGACTTCAAACATCCCAGATTAGGGATTTCGAATTAGGGTTCGATTTGAAGCACTCTGTTTCTTCAAAATTCTATTCTAAATGATCAAGACTAATCATTCCCCATAAAACTTTCGTGAAACGTTGAACGTGACTCAGTTCTTTTAGCACGGACTTCAAACGTCCCATATTAGGGTTTCTGAATGATGGTTATATTTGAAGCATTTCGTTTCTACGATCGAAATTCTATTCTAAATCATCAAGACTAATCATTCCCTACAAAAGTTTCGATGAACGCCGACCGTGACTCCGTTCTTTTATCACGGACTTCAAAAGAACCAGTTAGGGTTTCCGAATTAGGGTTCGATTTGATGCACTCCGTTTCTTCGAAATTCTATTCTA
>NW_019646477.1:67555-68271 GCF_002806865.2 Cucurbita pepo subsp. pepo
ACTTCAAACGTCCCAGATTAGGGTTTCCGAATAAGGGTTCGATTTGAAGCACTCCGTTTATTCGATCGAAATTCTATTCTAAATCATCGAGACTTATCATTCCCCACAAAAGTTTCGATTAACGTTGACCGTGACTCGCTTCTTTTAGCACGTACTTCAAACGAACCAGATTAGGGTTTCCGAATAAGGGTTCGATTTTGTAGAACTCTTTTACTTGATAATCATTCCCCACAAAAATTTAAAACACGTTGACCGTGTCACGGTTTCTTTAGCACGGACTTCAAACATCCGAGATTAGGGTTTTCGAATTAGGGTTCGATTTGAAGCACTCTGTTTCTTCGAAATTCTATTCTAAATGATCAAGACTAATATTTCCCCACAAAAGTTTCAAGAAACGTCGACCGTGACCCAGTTCTTTTAGCACGGACTTCAAACGTCCCAGATTCGGGTTTCCGAATATTGGTTAGATTTGAAGCACTCCGTTTATTAGATCAAAATTCTATTCTAAATCATCAAGACTAATCATTCCCCATAAAAGTTTCGATTAACGCCGACCGTGACTCGGTTCTTTTAGCACATACTTCTAACGTACCAGATTAGGGTTCGATTTGAAGCATTTCGTTTCGTCGATCGAAATTCTATTCTAAATCATCAAGACTAATCATTCCCCATAAAAGTTTCGATTAACGCCGACCGTGACTCGGTTCTTTTAGCAC
>NW_019646477.1:70265-71438 GCF_002806865.2 Cucurbita pepo subsp. pepo
GAATAAGGGTTCGATTTGAAGCACTCCGTTTATTCGATCGAAATTCTATTCTAAATCATCAAGACTAATCATTCCCCACAAAAGTTTCGAGAAACGTCAACCGTGACTCGGTTCTTTTAGCACTGACGTCAAAGGTCCCAGATTAGGGTTGCCAAATTAGGGTTCAATTTTGTAGCACTCTTTTACTTTATAATCATTCCCCACAAAAATTTAAAACACGTTGACCGCGACTCGGTTTGCTTAGCACGGACTTCAAACGTCCCAGATTAAGGTTTCCCAATTAGGGTTCGATTTTAAGCACTCTGTTTCTTCGAAATTCTATTCTAAATAATCAAGACTAATCATTCCCAACAAAAGTATCGAGAAACGTCGACCGTGACTCGGTTCTTTCAGCACAGACTTCAAACGTCCCAAATTAGGGTTTCTGAATAAGGGTTCGATTTGAAGCATTTCGTTTCGTCGTTCGAAATTCTATTCTAAATCATCGAGACTAATCATTCCCTACAAAAATTTCGATAAACGCCGACTGTGACTCTGTTCTTTTAGAACGGACTTCAAAAGTCCCAGATTAGGGTTTCTGAATAAGGGTTCGATTTGAAGCACTTCGTTTATTCGGTCGAAATTCTATTCTAAATAATCAAGACTAATCATTCCCCACAAAAGTTTTGAGAAACGTCGACCGTGACTCGGTTCTTTTAGCACGGACTTCAAACGTCCCAGATTAGTGTTTCCGAATAAGGGTTCGATTTGAAGCACTCCGTTTATTCGATCGAAATTCTATTCTAAATCATCAAGACTAATCATTCCCCACAAAAGTTTCGATTAACGCCGACCGTGACTTGGTTCTTTTAGCACGGACTTCAAACATCCCAGATTAGGGTTTCTGAATAAGGATTCGATTTGAAGAACTCCGTTTCTCCGATCGAAATTCTGTTCTAAATCATCAAGACTAATCATTTCCCACAAAAGTTGTAATTAACGCCGACCGAGACTCAGTTCTTTTAGCACGTACTTCAAACGTCCCAGAGTAGGGTTTCTAAATTAGGGTTCAATTTTGTAGCACACTTTTACTTTATAATAATTCCCCACAAAAATTTAAAACACGTTGACCGTGACTCCGATTGCTTAGCACGGACTTCAAACGTCCCAGATTAGGGTTTCCGAATTAGGGTT
>NW_019646477.1:77765-79461 GCF_002806865.2 Cucurbita pepo subsp. pepo
CTTCGAAATTCTATCTAAATGATCAAGACTAATTATTCCCCACAAAAGTTTCGAGAAACGTCGACCGTGACTCAGTTCTTTTAGCACGGACTTCAAACGTCCCAGATTAGGTTTCCAAATAAGGGTTCGATTTAAAGCACTTCGTTCATTAGATCGAAATTCTATTCTAAATCATCAAGACAAATAATTCCCCACAAAAGTTTTGATTAACTTCCACCGTGACTCGGTTCTTTTAGCACGTAATTCAAACGTCCCACATTAGGGTTTCTTAATTAGGGTTCGATTTTGTAGCACTCTTTTACTTTATAATCATTCCCTAGAAAAATTTAAAACACGTTGACCGCGACACGGTTTGCTTAGCACAGACTTCAAACGTCCCAGATTAGGGTTTCCAAATAAGGGTTCGATTTGAAGAATTCCGTTGCTTCAAAATTTTATTCTAAATCATCAAGACTAATCAATCCACACCAAAGTTTCAAGAAACGTCGACCGTGACTCTGTTCTTTTAGCACGAACTTCAAACGTCCCAGATTAGGGTTTCTGAATTAGGGTTCCATTTGAAGCACTCTGTTTCTTCGAAATTTTATTCTAAATCATCAAGACTAATCATTCCCCCCAAAAGTTTCGAGAAATGTCGACCATGACTCGGTTCTTTGAGCTCGGACGTTAAACGTCTCAGATTAAGGTTCCCGAATTAGGGATCGATTTGAAGCACTCCGTTTATTTGATCGAAATTCTATTCTAAATCATCAAGACTTATCATTCCACACCAAAGTTTCAAGAAACGTCGACCGTGACTCGGTTCTTTTAGCAGGAACTTCAAACGTCCCAGATTAGGGTTTCAGAATTAGGGTTAGATTTGAAGCACTCTGTTTCTTCGAAATTTTATTCTAAATCATCAAGACTAATCACTCCGCACAAAAGTTTCGAGAAACGTCAACCGTGACTCGGTTCTTTTAGCACGGACTTCAAACGTCCCAGATTAGGGTTTCCTAATAAGGGTTCGATTTGAAGCACTCCGTTTATTCGATCAAAATTCTATTCGAAATCATCAAGACTTATCATTCCCCACAAAAGTTTCGATTAACGCTGACCGTGACTCGATTCTTTTAGCACGTATTTCAAACGTCTCAGATTAGGGTTTCCGAATTAGGGGTCAATTTTGTATCACTCTTTTACTTTATAATCATTCCCCATAAAAATTTAAAACACGTTCACCACGACACGGTTTGCTTAGCACGGACTTCAAACGTCCCATATTAGGGTTTCCGAATTAGGGTTCTATTTGAAGCTCTCCGTTGCTTCAAAATTCTATTCTAAATCATCAAGACAAATCATTCCACACCAAAGTTTCAAGCAACGTCGACCGTGACTCGGTTCTTTTAGCACATACGTCAAACGTCCCAGATTAAAGTTTTCGAATTAGGGGTCGATTTTGTAGCACTCTTTTACTTTATAATCATTCCCCAGAAAAATTTAAAACACGTTGACCGTGACACGGTTTGCTTAGCACGGACTTCAAACATCCCAGATTAGGGTTTTCGAATTAGGGTTCGATTTGAAGCACTCTGTTTCTTAGAAATTCTATTCTAAATGATCAAGACTAATCATTCCCTAGAACAGTTTCGAGAAACGTCGACCGTGACTCAGTTCTTTTAGCACGGACTTCAAACGTCCCAGATTAGGGTTTCCGAAT
>NW_019646477.1:86150-87947 GCF_002806865.2 Cucurbita pepo subsp. pepo
TAATCATTCCCCACAAAAGTTTCGAGAAACGTCGACCGTGACTCGGTTCTTTTAGCAAGGACTTCAAACGTCCCAGATCAGGGTTTCTGAATTAGGGTTTGATTTGATGCACTCCGTTTATTCAACCGAAATTCTATTCTAATTCATCAAGACTTATTATAATCATTCCGTATAAAAATTTAAAACACGTTGACCGCGACTCGGTTTGCTTAGCACGGACTTTAAACGTCCCAGATTAGGGTTTTCAAATTAGGGTTCGATTTGAAGCACTCTGTTTCTTTGAAATTCAATACTAAATGATCAAGACAAATCATTCCCCACAAAAGTTTCATGAAACGTCAACCGTGACTCGGTTCTTTTAGCACGGACCTCAAACGTCCCAGATTAGGGTTTCCGAATAAGCATTCGATTTGAAGCACTCCGTTTAATTGATCGAAATTCTATTCTAAATCATCAAGACTAATCATTCCCCACAAAAGTTTCGATTAACCCTGACCGTTACTCGGTTCTTTTAGCACATACTTCAAATGTACTAGATTAGGGTTTCTGAATTAGGGGTCGATTTTGTAGCACTCTTTTACTTTATAATATTCGATTTTTTAACACTCTTTTACTTTATAATCATTCCCCATAAAANTACTTCAAACGTCCCAGATTAGGGTTTCTGAATTAGGGTTCGATTTTTTAACACTCTTTTACTTTATAATCATTCCCCATAAAAATTTAAATCACGTTGACCGTGACACGGTTTGCTTAGCACGAACTTCAAACATCCCAGATTAAGGTTTCCGAATTAAGGTTCGATTTGAAGCACTCCGTTTCTTTGAATTCTATTCTAAATGTTCAAGACTAATCATTCCCCACAAAAGTTTCGAGAAACGTCGACCGTGACCCGGTTCTTTTAGCACGGACTTCAAACGTCCGAGATTAGGGTTTCCTAATAAGGGTTCGATTTGAAGCACTCCGTTTATTCGATCGAAATTCTATTCTAAATCATCAAGACTAATCATTCCCCATAAAAGTTTCGATTCACGTCGACCGTGACTCGGTTCTTTTAGCACATACTTCAAACGTTCCAGATTAGGGTTTCCAAATTAGGGGTCCATTTTGTAGCACTCTTTTACTTTATAATCAATCCCCATAAAAATTTAAAACACGTAGACCGTGACACGGTTTCCTTAGCACGGACTTCAAACATCCCAGATTAGGGTTTTCGAATTAGGGTTCGATTTGAAGCACTCTGTTTCTTCGAAATTCTATTCTAAATGATCAAGACTAAACATTCCCCACAAAAGTTTAAAAAAACGTCGACCGTGACTCAATTCTTTTTGCACATACTTCAAACGTCCCAGATTAGGGTTTTCGAATTAGGGGTCGATTTTGTAGCACTCTTTTACTTTATAATCATTCCCCACACAAATTTAAAACACGTTGACCGAGACACGGTTTGCTTAGCACGGACTTCAAACATCCTAGATTAGGGTTTCCGAATTAGGGTTCGATTTTATGTACTCTGTTTCTTCGAAATTCTATTCTAAATGATCAAGACTAATCATTCCCCCATAAAAGTTTCAAGAAACGTCAACCGTGACTCGGTTCTTTTAGCACGGACTTCAAACGTCCCATATTAGAGTTTCCGAATAAGGGGTTCGATTTGAAGCACTCCGTTTATTCGATCAAAATTCTATTTTAAATCATCAAGACTAATCATTCCCCACAAAAGTTTCGATTAACGCCGACCGTGACTCAGTTCTTTTACCACGGACTTCAAACGTCCCAGATTAGGGTTTCCGAATT